>NC_056726.1:1287526253-1287826253 GCF_019279795.1 Protopterus annectens | reverse complement strand
AGCAGAAATGTCATTTTCTCCATTTTGAGGAGTGCTTCGAGCAAGTTCATCTTGAGATGTAGACGTCTAGCATTGAGCAGCATGACCCTCAGATTGCATTTATAGCTGTTACAGTGGTAATTTGGACTTTTGAACATCGCCTAAAAAGACACTATAGGAGTGGCAAGACCCTTAGCCAGTACTCAGAAACCCAGCGATTTCTGATATCTGGCAAAGCATCGAGGTCTGTCAGTCATGTTATCCCAAGCAGACAGATACTGGATCCCCTTAGAATGACACCAGAAACTTAGCCAATTGTTGAAGTCAATAATTTTCTGTTTGTACTGCAGTATCATTCTGGGTGACAGTAGGATGCTGCTCAGGGCTAAGATCATACTTGTCTGGGCCACATAATCCGAGAGCTCCACCATGTCTCTTTTCATGTAGTCCAGGGAGGTATATCTCAGATCATTCACACTCACATGTACAATGACAGAGTTATACTTGTACTTGTTGTGGAGTGACCTGAGTGTGTGTGTTATGTGCCAGATTCTGGCATCTGATAGACAGCTGATTGTTACCTTCTCCTTATTCAACCCAGTGAGTGGACATCAGTGTGCCTCACTATTGAGTCACCTATGATTATTATATTGGGCAAGCTGTTTTGCCTTAGGGGCTTAGGTTGAAGGGCACACTGTGCAGGTGAGCTATGTGTCTTGTGGTTAGTGCTGTGTTGTGGCGGTCACGTGCATTTCTGCCTTGGAGGTCTCTGCTGTTTGAGTAGATTTCTATTGAGACCCTCTGCAAAGGTGGGTGTGTGGTTTGTGTTTTTATGTGAAGGCTGTGATGGTTGGTGCACTGGAGGGTTATGTGCTCCATGTGGAGTGGTGCAGGTGTTGACCTTCTCTTCTTGACCAGCTATTCTGGTCTTGGCTGTAAAGCACATGCCTTCCAATTTGGAGATATAGACACATCTATCACAAGTCTAAGTGTTGGGAGGTAAGAGGAGAGGGTTGTCTGTGTAAATGAGGCAGTTGCTCCACTGCCTCAGAATGCCCAAGTTCACCAAGTTAATAGGAGAAAGCACAGGAAACTGACCTTTAGACATGCCAGGAGGGATGGTCATCATTATTAAGTACTGCAGCTGTTTCCTTATAGGATGTCTAGTGCTGATAGCACTTATGTGTACTACAATAATTTCTACAAGAAGCCTGGTATGGTAAAGTGATAGACTAACAAGCTAGTGAAAGTGCAGGAGAGGAGAAAACTAGCAGATCTGAGGGAAAAATTGAAGAGCAGACTTTGGCACCTCTCATAAGCTTATAAACAGTCCTGGATACAGCAAATCTGTATCTGGACTTAACTAGTTACAGGAAAGTCAGGAGACAAGTGCAAACATGGGCTTTTAAACCAGAAAGTTGAAAGAGATGGAAAAATTGCCCAAACGGCTAATAAACTACAAAGTCTGGGCCAGAAACCACTCCTCTTGTGGTAGATAGGCTACCTAGTGCTTACCACTCCCACTGATAAGCTACAAGGCTTCCCTCCAAGACAGAAAAGCTTGAGGGGCTCAGATGCTTACATACTGTCCTGGATACAGCAAATCTGGATCTGGACTAGACTAGTTACAGGAAAGGCAGGAAAAGCACAAACGCAGGCCTTGAGACTAGAAAGTTGAAAGAGATGGAAAAACTGCCCAAAAGGTCAATAAACTACAATGCCTGGGCCAGAAACCACTCCTCGTGGTAGATAGGCTACCTAGTGCTTACCTCTCCCACTGACAAGCTAGAAGGCTTCCGTCCGACACAGAAAGTCTTGGTGGGGGGGGGGGGGCTCCGAAGCTTATAAACAGTCCTGGATACAGCAAATCAAGAAAAGCAGTTTTGCAGGAATGCCCTTAGCTAGATTAAACCACTCTGATTTACTTTCTCCCACAAGTAAAACAGCTAGCCCTCTCTAGACAAAGATTTCACTGCAAGCTGAATGGGTCACAGTAACAGATACTCAGCTCTATCACACAAGAAAAAGGAGATTAAAAACAGTTTCACCAATTGCAGAAATAGTTTTACAGATTACAGAGATATGTATTAAACAGAAGTGCAGAAGACAATTGAAAATAAACACTTATCATTTTCAAATATCATAGCAGGTCAGTAGCCCAGTCCCTCTTCAGCTTAGAACATCTTTAGCAAACAAGTATATCTGATTTTAAAAAAAATGGCTATTAAAGGCAGAGAAACAGGAACCCGCTCAATTATCCAATCAAAAAAAAAACAGTTTTGCAGGAATGTCCTTAGCTAGATGAAACCAGTCTGATTTACTTTCGCTCACAAAGGAAACAGCTATCCCTCTCTAGACAAAGATTTTACTGCAAGCTGAAGGGTTCATAGTAACAGATACATTCATTATTTTAGCTATAAATGTCACCTGGAATCAGAGTGAGCACTTTCTGTATAAGGCTGTCATTCAGACAGCCATGAGGGAGATTTATGCCTTTGCCAGCTTTCTAGCAATGAGGGCATTTGAAATGTATTAATGCTATCCTTGGGGAGAGAAGCATGCACGTTATATCACTGGAGGCTGACAGTGCCTTTTCCATACAGGTGAGCATTTATATAAACACATTTTGAAGGCTACTCCCATGCACTGGCTTGGCGAGTCTAGTGCCCACACACCTGGACATATATTTGAATCGTCACCCATTTTCTTTCAGATTATGTCAGTGGATGCCCAGCTCCATCCAACCCCCCCTGCAAGGAAGGGCACTCCCATCTTCTGCTGCTAGGACAGTCAAATATCCAAGGTCCTAAATGAACATGGACCTGTGCCATATTGAGGGTGTTATTCTTCTATACCTCTGGAGCTGGTTTAGGACATGAAATGTTCATGTAATGCAGTCTTACACACCACACCCTTTATTTTAGCATATATTGCTTAGACAGAGGCATTTTGCTTATTATCTTATAGCATAGACTTTTGGTAAAGTTATCATTATTTTCAGAAAATTAACCAATTATTTATAAAATTGCTTTGCACAGATCCGATTTTACTGATCCAGATAGTGCCTTCAGTTTGTAAAGATTAACATAATATCTATGATTCCAAAAGAAAGCTTATGGTGACAGAACACAAACTGTGGCAGGATGAGTTAAGCTTGCAACTGTCGTTCACTAAAACTTGCAGAAAACTAAGTTGCATTAAACTATATTAAATGTAACTTTTTAAGTTAAAATGAGGTTCATCCTTTCAGTGAATTCTCCAGCATGTACATTTTACAAATTGCAAGAAATACAAACTGGCCAGAATTGCTTTTCGTGAAAATATAGTCACCTCTGTTAAAACTGAAGATGGCTTCTCAAATGTACACGCATTTGAGGAACATAAAAGTCAGTGCTACTTGAAATATTACTCAAGATAAAAAAAAATGCATTACCTAATTTGTAGCTCCCTAAGCGTTATGTCTGTGTGGAAACTATAATTTTTACATTTATAAATAATGTCAAAACAGGTAACAGAGGCACGTGTGTGTGTGTGTGTGTGTGTGTGTGTGTGTGTGTGTGTGTGTGTGTGTGTGTGTGTGTGTGTGTGTGTGTGTGTGTGTGTGCGTGTGTGTGTGTGTGTGTGTGTAAAATTATCTTGGCCAAGTTTCAGCTTTTCAGTTATGGTTGGATGGATTGCACAGGGAAATGAGTTTGTTTAAACTATGGTGGAGGTTTAGGTACCTAGGTTATATCTGTGCTTTGCAACTGTACAGTGTACATTTTATATGGATGTTGCACATTCCAAGGCAGTAATATGCACTATTTGGATGTGGTATATCCCAAGACAATGGTGCACATTTGCCATGCACCATGTGTCTGTTGTACTTGAACTCCTTGCATATAAACTGGTGCTAGAGGTGTGGATTTAAAGGCCATTTGTATCCTTTTTTTTTTTTAGGAACTTGGGGATGGCCATTTTTATCTTTTTTTACAAGAATTTTGGAAGGAAAGGGACTTCTAATAGTTATCAAATTTGTGGTCTAGTGTTTGTGTTGATGAAGACATTTTAGATATGAAGAAGAGGTACTACTAAGAGTCCTTACTACCTGGTAATAAATTGAGGAAATACTATAGCTTAAGGTGGTGTCAGCTAGGATTTCATCTAATAGCTTTTGAGGTGTGTGTAATTTTATACAGAAAAAGTAAAAGTGTTGCATAGGAGGTCAGCAGAGGAGGTGGTAGGAGACAAAAGTGAAAACCCCGTTAGGAATCCATCAGTTGATACAATAACACAAGTAGTGGATGTATTCTGTTGCTGTTAGTAGAATCACCTATTATTTGCTTTACTGATTTCTAAAACTGCTTAGGGTGGTTGTATTTTAAGGTCTGTTGTGGCTGAAGATATATGACTATGTCCTCTAACATTTTATAGGGTCATAGATTTATAGGTACGTACTAGGCTAGCTGCCTTTGCAGACCATTTTAAACCTAGCCAATTTCCCTTTTGATGCTTGGATTGACCTATCCCATTTAGTGTTAGATTGTCCTTACCCATCCCATGGTGATAATAACTGGGATCATACCCTAAATAATGTGTGGGGACCCATACATGGGAGAAATCATTTAGGAGCTAACTTTGTCCTTTAGTAGTACAGGGTGCATTCCTGGGGTAAATTGTCTGTTCCCATCCATAGATCCAAGCTGAGATGAAATGGATGGGATGACATTTATTTTACATGGATGGGAATTCTGTTCCACAGCACTGGTATACCCCGAGCCACATACCTATCCCTTCAAATGATTTGGTTGATGTTGCAGAAAAAGCTTAGATTCCCTAGACTGAATAGTTCTGATTCCATTTGACTTGTTGATGTGCAGTAGAGCCATCAGTTTTGGGTTAGAGGGTGCCTTATATGGCAGACAGAGGTCACTTCTAAGCAGTCTATATGACATTGTGAGTATAGTCACAGAGCTTTGAGTTGCTTCAAGCAGAACATATTGCTTAGCCTTTGTATCCTTTGAGTAAAATATTTCTGTGGGCATTCCAATTGTTGCATGTGTCTGGACAGATGCATGCCAAAGAAGTTATTATTCTCAATGATATGTTTAATGAGGACTGAGTAAAGGGAACAATGAAATCTCTAGATCTAGACACAGTCCTTTTGTTTACAAGCTAAGCTGCATTATACACTAAGACTTTCTTAAGATAATGGACACATGTTGAGCAAAAGTTAGATCACTGTCCACATACATTTTCAACCAGAGCCTAAATGTATTAACTTTTACTTCATAGAAGTAGATGCTAAATGGGAAAAGACCCAGCACTGAACCTCAGGCACATCCATTTTGGACCAGTCTCTTTCTGGAGTAGATGTCCCCTATTTTGATCTCCTGTGTCCTATCTGTGAGCCACCTGGAAATCCAGTGGGTGATGTAGGGGGTTATACTAGTTTATTTAGCTTTGCTACTATGCTTGAGTTGGGGATTAAGTCAAACGTTTTGACCAGGGTGAGGTATACAATGTGTACTATTTTACCTTCATCCATTGCTTTGCTGAACTTTTCAAAAAAAGTCCACCAGGTGAAGTAAGTATGACCTGCTTTTAATGAATCCAAACTCAGAAGGGTCCAGTGATTGGTGGTTCCTGATATCCTTATTGATTAAATTCATGATAGCTATTTCCATGGGTTTGCATATGAGGCTGGTCAGACTTATGAGTCTGTATTTGTCTAGGTCTGTGGAAGGTCCTCCCTTATGCATTGGAATGACTGTAACTGCTCTTCATTCACGCGGTGCAAAACCTGAATATAGGCTGAGGTTGAACAGTGTTGTTAGGGAGGTAACTAAATCATGCGTCATGCTATTATTGTCAGAACCCTTGATCTCATACTTTTAGCTTTTGATAGTGCTTTTAGGACTTGGTCTTGTTTGATAGCTGGAGGTGAACCGATTTTATGTATATCTCAGGGACAGATGGAGGGGAGAGTAGGGTAAAATTTGAGCTGACTTTCTACCAGTCACTGGAATGGTAATTAAAATCACCCAGAAAAATGGCGTCTGGATGTATCCTGATGGGTTCTAGTACATCCAAGTAAGCAGAGCGGGGCTCTGTAGCAGTCAATGACTTGAATAGGTGTCCTAGCAACAGTTAGTTGCACCTGAAGTGTCTCCTTTGAATCATATTGTTTAACCAATCTGGAGGTATATTTATCTTTAATGAATATTGATACATTGCTTCCTTTAGTTTTCACACATTCCATTCATGGTCTAAACTTGTGGTAGGAGGTGTAACCAAGTATGGATTGGGTGCTCTGCACTGCCTTGAACCAGGTCTCTGTGAATGCACAATTGTCAGCATCTTCCAAGGCAAGGACTGCTTCCAGTGAGTGCAGTTTCATGCTAAGACTCCCGACATTTATCAGCATAATCTTGAGGTTGTGTTTTGATGAAATTTTTACATCAGGAATTTTGTCCTTGTGACATTGCCTAAAAAGGCACTATGGGGGTGGCAAGCACCTTTGCCAGTAGCCAAAATCCCAGGGGTGACAGATGTAGACAATCTCTAGCAAAGCATTGAGGTCTAGTGATCACGTCATCCCAGGTTGAAATAAACTGGATCCCCTTAGAATGATACCAGAGACTAAGCCAATTATTGAAGTCAATGATTTTCTGTTTATATTGTGGTATCATCCTAGGTGAGGGTAATATGATGCTCAAGGCTAGGGACATACGTGCCTGTGACACATAATCAGAGAGTTCAATCATGTCTTCCTTCATGTAGTCCAGCGAGGTACATCTCAAGTCATTCACACCAACATGTACTGTGACTGAATCATAATTCTACTTGTTAAGTGACTTGAGTGCCTGCGTGATATGACAAATCCTGGCAGCAGAAAGACAGCTGACCGTGACTTTCTCCTTGTTCAGCCTGGTGAGGGGGATGTCTGTGTGTCTCACTACAGAGTCTCCTATGATTAAGATATTTGGAGTGGATGTCGTTGCCTTATGGGCTTTAAAGGTGAGACACTTGTGCTTGTGTCATTATGTGTATTGTGTATTTTGGGTGTTATGGTTGGTTTAGTATATATGTGTTTTGGAGATCTCTGGTGTTTAGGTAGATTTTTTGTGAGTACCTCTGCATATGTTGGTCTATGTGTATGCTGTGTGTCATAAGTAGGAGTTGTGGTATGTGGCTGACAACCTGCTCTGTATTGCTAACTTTTGCATGAGAGAGCAGTGATTCCAGATTCATAACATAGGTCCATCTCTCACAAATGTTACAGATATGATTTAGAGTAGGGTATTGTCACTGTACATGAGCAGTTGCTACTCTGCCTCAGTAGATCCATGTCAACCAGGCTGGTAGGAGAAAAGGATGGAACCTGACAGTTCATGGTCTTAGGAATAATCTTGGTCTGGCTATAACAATTGAAGAAGGAATACAGCAGGGACAAGTATTTGTAGGTTTAAGCATGAAAAGCTCTGGTTTAGGTAATATTTGTGAGGCTAAACAGTAGGTGTTTGTCACCGGTAATTCCTCTGCGCAGTAGTGCACGATGCAAAAACAAGCACAAACCAGTTCAAACAGGCTTTTAAAGCAGAAAAATAGGAAACAGCCAAAGTTCAAATTATCCAATCAAAATGCCCTAAACAGTGCCTTGCAACAGTATGGCTAGCTAGACCAGTCCAAACTGTGCCTTTCTTCCATGAGGGCACAGGGGAGCCCTTCCAGACAAATGATTAACTGTTTTACAAGCTCCAAAGTTCACAAACAGTACTGGATTCAGCAAAAACCTGAAGCTAGTCTATGCTAGTGTTTTTCAAGTGCAGCAAACAAGTGAAATGGACAAAAAAGCAGATAAACAATAATTACAATTATAAGAGGAATTCAATTAGAATATAATCTAAAAATATAGTCAGACACAGTTGCACAGTTTAAACAAAGATATATTCTGCAAATATTGTTTTAGTTAATCTGAAAGTGCAAAAAGCTGAAAATAAGCACTTATCGTTTGTAGTCTTTCAGCAGGTATTTGGAAAACAGTAGCAAGGCCTAACTCACTGCAGCTTTGAGCAAATAAGTGCAAACTGGATCAAACGCAGGCTTATTAAAGCAGAAAAGCAGGAAACAGCCAATAATGAAATTATCCAATCAAAACTCCCTAAACAGAGCCCTGCAACAGTAACTCTAGCTCGGTCAGTCCAAACTGTACCTTCCTCTCACAGGAGCACAGGGGGCCTCTCTAGACAAAAGATTAACTGTTTTACAAGCTTCAAAGGTCACAAACAGTACTAGATTCAGCAAAAACCTGAACCTAGTCTATGCTAGTGGTTTTCAACTGCAGCAAACAAGTAAAATAAACAAAATAAGTAGTTAAAAAGTAATTAAAGTTGCAACCGGAATTCAATTAGCAGGCAGTCTAAAAAATACAGTGAAATACAGCTGCTGCATAGTTTAAGCAAACAGATATGCAGCATATATTGTTTTATTTAATCAGAAAGTACAGAAACCATTGAAAATAAGCACTTATCATTTGTAGTCTCTCAGCAGGTATTTGGAAATCAGTAGAGCAAGGGCAGAAGGCCTAACTCTCTGCAGCTTTGAGCAAAGGAGTGCCATAGTTTCAGAATAGATAGGTTGTATTAATATTAACCAGTTGGTGATTTCTATATTTCATTTGTGTGCAGATATAACTTGCTGTGTCCTGGCTTAAATTAAATTGCTTTAATAAGGATTTTATTGCATGGTATTTCAACATTTCAATGCTTAAAGGTCTGAAATATCCATGTATTGTTCATCAGACAGACCAGCCTCTTTCTTTTTGTCATAAAGGCATTATTTCCATATAATCTAGCTCTCTTTTCATAGGTTCATAGGTTCATAGATTAGTACTAAGCTAACTGCCCTTGCGAGCCATTTTAAGCCTAGCCAATTGTCCCTTGTGAGACTCAAACCCTGTACCTTGTGTTTGCAAGACAAACACCTTAACCATTAGGCCACCCTCCCAATTTTAAATGTTATTTGCTTTCTGGTTACCTTGCGTTTATTTCACACTGTCACACTGTTTAGCAGCTTTGTTCTGAAAATAACCTGTTTCCATATTCATGCTATAGGACTCAAGTTGCTTAATTTATTTTTTATTTCTCGTCTCAAAACCATGATCAGCAAAGTCAGTGCCTAAAGCTGTTCTCACTTTTGTATCTATAATGTACTTAAATGCCTATATCAGATCTCATTCTTTCAGTCTATCATAGCCAGAATGCAGCTTCAGTGTACACATATCCTTATAATTCTTATTTCTAAACGAGAACACCATCACTGTGTAATACTTTTGTATTCTTTTTGGTTTATTAAAATCCTCTCCCTGAAGAAATACAAACTCCAGAACATCTAGAACAATGCTCAATGACTGGTATAATCACTGGTATGAAAAGGGGAGCCAGCGCTTTATCATTCATAGGATCATAGGAAGCTACTAGGCTATTGGCCCTGAGGCCCTTGCAAGCCTAGCCAAGAATTTAGCCCATGTTCCAACAAGTCAGAACCCTATGCCACTGTCCATCAGGGACACAGGTGAAATCCCAGGAGTATATTTTCTGTTCCCCATCCAGTATTTAGGTTGCACTTAAAAGGGGTTAATGAGGTACCCTGCTCTACGTTGAGAGGGAGTCTATTCCACAAAAGGGGGAGACTCTGGGACACAAATCTGTCCTGCCAAAAAGTCCTATTGATGTTAGAGACCAGGTTGAATTCATTCGTAGCGGTTACTCTTCCTAAGGGGGGTCTAATCTGTTAATACCATTTTCTTGATCTTTCATAATTACCTTAAAATCTAACAATGTCAAGTTCCTACACTCCTTTACAACTGGCTGTATATTTTCCTTTATAAAATGTGAATAATACCTCCCAGTTTGCTTTATATGTAGTGCAACATATTTGCTACTATTAAACTGTATATGATTTACTCCCATGTATATAGTATCTAGCCTAGTATAATGGTTAAAGTGTTTACCTTACAGACACAAGGTGCAGGGTTTGATTCTCACATGGAGTAATTGGCTTGGTGTAAAATGGCCCACAAGAGCAGTTAGCATAGTACTAACCTATATTTTTTGTAACATCTTCTAATCCATGTTTCCAATCACCATGGTGCATGTCTTGGTATCCAATTAACATTGTGCACATTTATATTCCAGTTTCTCATTACTTAACAGTTTGATTGATGTGGGATACAATTAAATGATTTAGTTAGTTTTAGATATATAATATCAATTGCTGTCTTATTCCACAGGGCCTCTACTATAGATGCATAGGTTCATACTAGGCCATCTGCCCTAGGGCATTTACAAGCCTAGCCAGAGTGTGTTTGGCTTTCGCCACCCATTTTAAATTAATTTTGCTATGCCCTTTTTCGAGGTTAGGATACTGTGCCTCTGTCTAACAGTGACACAGAAGTGATACCCGGGGTAAACCTACGATCTCCCATCTACTCATCAAGATTCCTCTTGAAGAGAGTCAATGAGGGACTCTGCCTAACCTGGACTGGGATTTTATTCCAGAGTGAAGGGAGCCTCTGGGTTATGAATCTGTCCCTCCAGCATGTCCTATTTATTTCAGTGCTGAGGTTCAAGTCTCTCGAGCACGTTGCTCGATGGGATTTGGATTTTCTGAGGTGCAGCATGTCCATTAATTCTGGTTTGGACATGGCTTTATATGTCAGGCACAGATCGCCTCTGAGCAGGTGGTATGCCACTGAGTAGAGCTGGAGTTTCTTTAACCGGGCAGCATATGGCATCTGTTTGAGCCCTTTGATCCTCTTGGTGAGGTACTTTTGGGGTCTTTCCAGTTGCTGCAGGTGTCTGGTAAGGTACATCCCAAAAGGGGCATTGTACTCAATTATGGGCCTGATGAGGGATGAGTAAAGAGGCACGATGACCTTCCCTGATCTAGATGTGAATCCCTTCATGATTAGGTGGGCTATATAAAACATTTTTCTAACCACTTTGGCCACGTGGTTGTCAAATGAAAGATTGCTATCAACTTGGGTCCCCAGGTCCCTAATTACTTCTTCCGTACTTAATGGATTACCACCTATGTGGTAATTTGTGGGCACTATGATTTTGCCAAAGGGGATGACTATACACTTTTTGGCGTTTAGCTTGAGGCCATGGCTCTGGCACCAGTTGTCTGTTTCTATGAGGCCCTTTTGGAGGATGCTTGTGTCGGCTGGAGAGTCAATTTTGGTGCCCAGTTTGCAGTCATCTGCGAACTTGGTCAGCCACAGTCCCTCTGTGTTGGCCTGTACCTCCGAGAAATATATACCGAACAAGAGAGGTCGCAGGACTGAGCGTTGTGGGATGCCACTTGTAACTGGTTTGGAGTCTGACATGGCTCCAGCAATTCTATACATGTGGGTTCTGTCCTTGAGCCAGTTTGCAACCCATCTAGTGACATAGGGGGTTTATATTTAAGCTGGTGAGCTTATCTATAATGCCCGAGTGGAATATTGTATGGAAGGATTTTGCGAGGTCCAGGTAGGCTATGTGGACCACCTTCCCCTCGTCAATGGCCTTGGTGACTGTTTCAAAAAAATTGACCAGGTTTAAGAGGCAGGATCTGCCCTTAACAAAGCCGAACTGGGTAGGATCCAGTGTCTGTAGGTCCCCAATATCTTTATTTATGAGGTCCATGATGATCCTTTCCATAGCTTTGCAGACCAAGCTAGTCAGGCTTATGGGCCGATAGTTTCCAGGATCCGTTGAGGCACCACCTTTGTGGAGAGGGACCACTGTTCTTTACGCCACTCTTTGGGTACATATCCTGTAGTAAGGCTGAGATTGAACAGTAGTTTTATGTTTGGGTTTAGCTCTTCTTAGAGTTCATGTAGGACACAGCCCGGGACACCGTCTGGTCCCATTGATGCTGTGTTTTTTGCTTTGGAGAGGGCGGCTCTTACCTGAGCATCTGAGATGTCAGGAGGGCAGCACTCTGCTGGGATAGATATTTGCCCTTTTGGTGGGGAAGGGGGGGAGAAGTTTGTGCTGAACCTGTCAGTTAGGATGTTGGCAATGTCTGTGGGTTCGGTGTATTTTTTGTCATTTTGGACTAATTCTGAGCATATCTGGGAATTCCCACCCAGGTTCCTAACATAACTAAAGAAAACTTTGTGATTATCCTTAGTGTTCTGTGCAATTTTTCTCTCTAAGCTGGCCTTAGACGATTTTATGAGTGCCCATAGTTTTTTGCTAATACTGATCAGAGATGCCTTCCCTTTTTGGGATTTTGCTCTATCATGTAGTAGCTTCCTCCTTCTATTGTATAGTTTGTTTATGGCTGGGGTCCACCAGACAGGATGTCTGCCTTTGGAGGATTAGGTCTTGGTTTTATTTGGGATTGCATGATCCATGCATTCCTGAAAGCTTTCATAGAATGCGTTTATAAAGGATTCTGCGGCCTGGGCCATATTTTCCACAGGCCCGGGGGCTTTGAAGGATTCCACCTCGGTTTTGAGGAGTGTGAAATTTGCTTTAGAGAAGTTTTTCACTGTGGTTTTCTGGGCAGGGGGTGGGGTCGGGATGTGAATATCCAGTGGGATTAGTTTATGGTCTGATCTTACCAGTGAGGGATACACTTCTGGTCTGGAGCATAGAGTCCCCATGTTGGTGAAGATCAGGTCCAGTATGTTTTTTCCCCTCTTGTGGGAGTGGTAACAAGTTGTTCCATAGCATTTGAGTTTATAAATTCTAGGAACCTTTGGGCTAGGGTGTTGGAGCTAGAGTAATGCTCCCAGTCTATGTTTGGGTAGTTGAAGTCGCCCAATATAATGGTGTTTGGAGAGACCTTCATATTTTCCAGTATTCTCAGAAAGGTAGAGTGGGGTTCCTGGTTTGGGAGGGTGGTTTGCAGCAGGCTATAAACTGGAAGGCAGTTTTGCCCACTGTTAGTTGCACATGGATAGTCTCTGATGCCTTGTGATGTGCCACCAACCTGGAGGTGTGGGTATCTTTGATGAATATTGATACTCCCCCTCCTTTTGTGGTTCGGTCCAAGTTTTGGGGCCAAAAAGCATGGTATGAGGTATAACCTGGTAGTGCTGGTGTGCTCTCGGGAGCCTTGAACCAGGTTTCTGTTACTGTACAGATATCGATGTTCTCCATGCTAAGGAGAGTTTCGAGTGCATGCATCGTGAGGTTTAGACTTCTGGCGTTGAGTAGCATTACTCTTAGTTTCTTATCCCTTGTGATACCTATGGAGGTGGGTTTGTCTTTTGAGCCTTGCCTAAAAAAGGCACTATGGGGGTAGCAAGAGCCTTTGCCAATATCCGAAAGCCAAGGGGTGACAAGTCGTCCCTAGTGAAGCATCGTTGCTTGTCAAGTATGTCATCCAAGGCTGACAGGCATTGGATTCCCTTTGAATGACACCAATACTTAAGCCAATTGTTGAAATTGTTCATCTTGTCTTCATATTGTGGCATCATTCTTGGTGAAGGTAAGATGCTACTCAAGGTCAGGGTCATACCGGCCTGGGATACATGCTCAGAGAGCTTATCTATGTCTCTTTTCATGTAGTCCAGGGAGGTACATCTCAGGTCATTCACACCAGCATGGACAATGACTGAGTCATATTTGTACTTGCCTTGGAGTGACCTGAGTGCTTGTGTTATGTGGTGGATCCTAGCGCCCGACAGGCAGCTCACCTTGACCTTCTCCTTGTTCAGCCTGGTGAGCGGGACGTCAGTGTGCCTGACAATAGAGTCATCCATTACAAGTGTATCAGGTGTGTTGTTTAGCCTTAAGGGCTGTGACTGTTCGGCACACTGGCTTTGTGAGCTATGTGTTGCACGTATTTTGTTTTGGGGTAGCGGTTGCTTGAGTGTCTGTTTTGGAGGTCTCTGCTGCTTAGGCAGATTTTTATTTAGAGCCTCCAAGTATGTTTTTGTGTGTTTATGTGTTTGGTTTGCTGTTGTGGTAGGTCTATGTGAGAATGGAATTGTAGTGAGTGTGGTTTCCTTCTCCTCCTGACAGGTTACGCCAGTACTGAGTTGAGAGAGCTTAGCCTCCAGTTTGGCTATATGGTTGCATCTCTCACATGTGTTGGAATTTGCTGGGAGGAGGAGAAGAGGGTTGTCTGTGTACATGAGGCAGTTGTAACATTGCCTCAAGATTCCCAGATTCACCAGCTGGACCAGAGAGGAGATTGACAACTGACCTTTGGACATGCTAGAATAGTATTGGGAATTCCTTTATAATTGAAACAAAGGGCCAATGGGGAACAAGGTACTCAAGGGGAGTTTGTGAGGGTGTAGTGCTTTTAATTTTTTAGTGCTGACTTATATAATTGCTTTAGTGAGCAAGTGCCAGGTAACTTAAATGCAATGTGTTACAGGTAACTTAAATGCAAAAATGACAAACAGTAACTTTCTTTTAAGTGAAACAAGGAAATAAGTACAGTAAGCAATGCAGATATCACTAGAGATCCACAGAAGTGCTGAAAAGCCACGTTTTAGGTGAAATTAGCGTTTCAGGGAAATAAAAAGCAAACAAGCATACAAACAAAGCTAGATTCAGCAGGCCTGGATCTAGTCTATGCTACAGCAAACACGGTGTACCAATTTCAGTAAGAAACAGTTCAAATATGCAGTCACTATAAGCCTTTAACCAGAAATTCCCAGCTCAGAAGGGCAGAGTCCAGCCTCTCCTCCCACAAGAGTGCAGACCACGAACCTTCTTAATGCAAAATAACTGGCCTGAAGCTCAAGTGCTTAAACCAGAACTAATACACTTTTAGAATAACAGACACTGAGCCGATAAAGCAGTTCCCAACTTAGAAGGATGTAAGCTACCTGTCCTGCCACTACAGTGCAGGCCACAAACCTTCCTAATGTAAAACAACTGGTCTGAAGCCCAAGTGCTTAATCCAAAAGACTTAGAATGATAGCTACACTTTAATCAAGTTACTACCAAGCAGTAATAAATACAATTGAATACTTTAAAGAATGCCTGGATTAGTGCTCAAGTTATACAAACAAAGCTAGATTCAGCAGGCCTGGATCTAGTCTATGCTACAGCAAACAAGATGTACCAATTTCAGTAAGAAGCAGTTCAAATATGCAGGCACTATAAGCCTTTAACCAGAAATTCCCAGCTCAGAAGGGCAGAGTCCAGCCTCTCCTCCCACAAGAATGCAGACCACGGACCCTCTTAATGTAAAATAACTGGCCTGAAGCCCAAGTGCTTAAACCAGAATTAATACACTTTTAGAATAACAGACACTGAGCCCTCAATCAGCAGTTCCCAACTTAGAAGGATGTAAGCTACCTGTTCTGCCACTACAGTGCAGACCACAAACCTTCTTAATGTAAATCAACTGGTCTGAAGCCCAAGTGCTTAAACTAAAAGGCTTAGAATGAGTTACACCAAGCAGTAATAAATACAATTGAGTACTTTTAAGATGACGCAAAAGCAAAATAAAGTAAGAAGAAACACAAATACAGTAAAAGCAGATACATTTTTTTTTTTGAGTGAGCAAATGAGATGGGCCCAGGAGGAGTATCCAAGTGCAATTTTACAAGAGGGGTGGGCAGTTTCAAAGCCACCAAGATTAACACCTAAACAAAAATAGGGTGGGTGGGGACCTACTGAAAAAACAGAGTCACAACTTCCAGCTAGATATTGCTCAATGCAACACAAACAAATTAATTTAAATTGTGTATTATTTGAAAAAAGTGCAGATAAAAATTTACTTAACTTCACTTATGCGTTCAGTTGATTGCATGCAGGTCTTAGCTGGCCAAAGCTCACAGTTTAAACAGAAAATAATTCACTGTACCACTTGTAAAGGACAGAAACTGAATAATAATGAAGTAAACTACCCCCACTTATCACTGACTAAGCAGGTTTTTTTACAAGTCTTAACTGAAAAAACAGAGTCACAACTTCCAGCTAGATATTGCTCAATGCAACACAAACAAATTAATTTAAATCATGTATTATTTGAAAAAAGTGCAGATAAAAATTTACTTAACTTCACTTATGCGTTCAGTTGATTGCATGCAGGTCTTAGCTGGCCAAAGCTCACAGTTTAAACTGGTTTAAAATAGACCTGTAAAATTTCATTAGATGTGTACTAAGAAATCTAACCAACATATGTAGTAGGGGAATGAACTCTTAGGCATCGTAGGATTATTAACATGATATGTTGTCAGGGATATTAGTGGTTATGGCCAAAAAGTTTTTGATTGTCAATTTTGAAACTAGGCCTTTCAGGGCTATTGAGAATTTGCATAAAGTTCTATTTAGAGAAATGTCATTAATATCATATTTTAGTAGAAGAAAAAAATTATATTTCAGTCACCTAGTATGATTACATTTTATAGGGTTAATAACTCTGGAGTAATTGCTTCATTAAGTGTTTAATTTTATCATCCTTCAGACCGCTATTAAATAGAGGTCCCATCTGCTTGTACTGGTGGTACCTCAGGTAGATATAGAAGATCCCATGACTCCTATCAAAAAGAGTAGGGGGTCTTTAATTAAAATCCATAATAAATATTATGTATACAACATATACAAATTATTTACAAATATTTATACTTTTTACCTTATTTATAACACATTTTATTTTATTTTTTAAATACATTAATGTCTCCTTCACTTTCTTGATCCCCCACTCTTTTTTTCCACAACTAAATTATATTTTTTTCAAAATCTTTGATTATATCCATTTTTCATTGTATTTTATCTCATTCATCCTATCATTACAAATGAGCCATATTATACAAAATATTTGTTATCTAAGTTATTAACATCTGCTTCTTTTTTATCACCATAATATCCATATTCTATTGTGTCCATATTTGTCTTTTATACTTTTCAAACTTTTATGGTTCTTTTTCACACATTTTCTTTAATAATTGCATTTCTCTCTTACATTCTAAGAAAACATGTTCAGTAGTCTCTACTATACACAATAAATACAAATTCTTTCTTATATTTTTTATATGTCATATTTGCCTTTTCTAGAAACTTATCATCTCCACAAAAAATCCATACATTCAAAATATCTCTTATATCTTTATAATCTTGCTTGTATAGCTTTTACTTTTTTTCTTCTCCCAAATGTCTTGCACTAATGCAGTGGTTAGCGCTGCCACCTCACAGCAAGAGGTTCTCTGGTTCGATTATCTGCTGGGGTGCCTGCTGTGCAGAGTCTGCATGTCCTCCCTGCTGTCACGTGGGTTTCCTCTGGGTGCTTCGATTTCTTCCCACATTCCAAAGACATGTTGCAGGTGGCTCAGACACTCTAAATTGGCCCTAGGTGTGAGTGTGTGTGTGTCTTCAGTGGAAGATTGGATTCCAGGCTAGCAACTCAACACTGTACAACTCCACTGCCAATCATTCTGTTGACCATTGTTTTGCTGTAGCAACCCCTAATGGGAAAGAAGAAGTTTCCATGAAAAAACATAACAGTATTTATTCATTATATTTTACATTTATTTATTTACATTTGTTAAACAGGTAGTGTCTGACTGGGCCAGTAGCCCATTTTCAGTGGAGTCCCAGGGACAAAAGCTCCAGCCAAATTGTTTATATATTTCAACAGTGGCAAGCATACAACAGGTAATACAAAAATTATTGGATTAAAATATACCATGAAGCTAATTCAAAATATACAACCAAATTAACAAAAATCTTGTAAAAAAAGCATAAAAGCAAAATTTTACAAGAATTGCAACCACCAGAATATAAAAAAATGAAAAATAAAAAGGAGTGAAGAGAAAAGTGACTCATTGGAGAGGTGGAAAGAAAAGTGTTAGAGAGTATATACTCTGTTCATAGGTTCATAGGTGTGTACAAGGCTAATGGCCCTAGAACCTTTACAAGCTTAGCTCATAGGATTACCCTGGCACCATGCCACCTGACCTTAGTTCCCAGTGCCTCTGTCAGGTAGAGCCACTAGAGTGGTCCATGGGGTGAATTTTCTATTTACCATCCATTCATCAAGATTTCTCTTCAAGAGGGCCAGTGAGGTACTCTGCTTGACATGTAAGGGAAGTCTATTGCAGGGCATGGGCAATCTCTGGGTTATGAACCAGTCCCTCCAGCATGTTCTGTTGATTGTGGTAATTAGGTTGAGGTCTCTGGAGTGTGTAGTGTGGAGGGATTGGAATTTCTTTAGATGTAGCATTTCTAACAGAGCTGGGTCAGACATGGCTTTCTAAGTCAAGCAGATATCGCCTCTAGGTAGGCAATATGAGACAGAGAATAGTAGGACTTGTTTGAGTCTGTCCATATAGGACAAGTGTTTAAGGCCTAGGATCTTCTTTGTGAGGTATTTTTATGGCCTCTCCAGTTGTTGCAGGTGTCTAGTGAGGTACATGCCAAATGAGACATTGTACTCGATGATTGACCAAATGAGGGAAGAGTAGAGGAAGACAAAGACCTCTTTCTTCCTGGATGCAAAACCTTTACTAATGAGATGTGCCACATAGAAGGACATTCTGATCACAGTGGCAATGTGGTGATCAAAAGAGAGGCTGCTGTCGACCTGTGTTCCCAGATCTCTTATAACGCCTTCTGTGTTCAGTGGACTACCATCAATGTGGTAATTCAAGGGAACTGGATTTTTACAAGGGGGATGATGACACATTTTTTGGTATTGAGCTTAAGTCCATGGTTCTGACACCAGTCATTGGTCTCAGTGAGGCCTTTCTGTAGGATGTCAACATCACTTGGGGAGTTAATAAAAGCTCCCAACTTGCAATCATCTGTGAACTTTGTCAGCCAGAGTCCCTTTGTGTATTCCTGGACATCAGAGAAGTAGATACCAAACAGGAGAGGAGCCAGGACCAAACCCTGTGGGACTCCACTTATGACTGGTCTGCAGTCTGACTTGGAGTCAGCTACTTTCACACTGTGGGTTCTATCTGTGAGCCAGTTTGCAACTCACCCAGAGATATAGGGGTTGATGCCTAGGTTAAAGAGTTTTTCTATTATTCCTGAGTGGGCAATGGTATCAAAGGCCTTGGCCAGATCAAGGTAGGCTGTATGAACCAACAACAAACAAAATACCTGCACATATGGCTGATGCACGGCTGTACCATTTAGACAAATCATAAAAAGAAAAAGCCAGCACCCAAGGTTCACGTGTGCCTTCCAGCAAAAAAACTTTATTCCTTGACCAGTGAGGTCATACTGGTTTCGGCAAACGCCTTCCTCAGCAACCACACATCATGAATATATGTATAGATGTACTGCTCATTCACAAGCCCTTATATGCAATGTGGTAGCACCCTCTAGTGAATAAAAATAATAAATTACAAATTAAATTAGAAATGTGCCAGAATATTTAAAAATCACGAAATATTTGCATGTACAGGAATACATAATAAATGAAAAATAATAATCCATTACAAGATATTTCAAAATTGGTCATTCAACTCTGGTGAAAATAAGGCTCCCAATTTAATTATCCACATTTTTTTTTCTTTGTTCGTTAATAGTTTATGTAATACATGGGCCTCATTATTTCTAAACCTGATACGGCCAATGACCATAAAACTAAAAATCCCTGTTGAGTGTTTAAGTGCATGTTTGTACAAAGAACTCAAACCTTTCTTATTTCTAATGTCATTTAAATGTTCACCAACCCTTATTTTAAAGGGTCGGGAAGTTTGACCCACATAAAATGCCCGACAGCTGCATTGGGCTAAATAAATAACCCAACTGGGTACTGCAATTGGGAAAAAATGAAACATTATAAACATGTGGAGAATTGTGAGAAGTGAAACTGTCTGACTTTAGCACCCTCGGGCAATATGAACAGTAACCACATGGATAGTAACCCAATACAGATTGTCCAGTTATTGCCGTTTGGATGGTAGTACTGGGAAGATGGGTATATACCCTTTTGTAATGACTAAATAAGGATCCCAATGACCGGCCCTTCTGAAAGGAATACGAACACTGATCCTTGATGTAATAGTTTAGTGTGTCATCTACCTTTAATAAATGCCAATGTCTTGAAATGATGTTCATAAAACATCTTGTGTTTCTACCATAAGTAGTGACCAATCTAGGCTCCTGAGATTTATCTGTACCCTTAGTATGATATAGCAACAATTGTGACCTATATTGTTGATTTGCATACTGACTGGCCCTAGTGATGTCACCCACTTGATATCCCCTGTTCTTGAATCTTGATGTAAGTTCCTGTCGATGATAGGCGTATGTGGAGGAATCAGAACAAATTCTCCTAATACGGAGAAATTGTGATTTAGAGATATTTCTGATGACATGTTGTGGGTGAAAGCTTGTAGCATGAAGCAGGGTGTTGAACTGAGAAACTTTCTATAAACGTCGGTCTCCAAAGTGTCCAATTGCGTTCTCCTAATAGACACATCCAAAAAAGTAATCTCTGTCTTACTGCAAGTTAACTTAAACTCAACACCCCACTTACTGCAATTCAGATACTGCAGGAATTCAAGTAAGAATTCCTCATCAGCTCTACACACCAACCAACAGTCATCAAGATATCTTCTCCAAAAATCTAATTTATCCATATAGATGTTATGATTGATGTCATAAATCCGTTGTCCCTCCACGTATGCCATGAACAGGTCTGCATAAATAGGGGTAAAAGAAGCCCCCATAGCAGTACCTTGAATCTGCCAGAAACACTTATCTTTAAAATAAAAGACATTGTGGGTGAGTACCAGTTCAGCCATACAAACCAAAAGAGTGTTTAAACCTGCTTTGTACATATTCGCCCGATCCAGCTGATATTGCAAAGCAATAAGTCCTTCCCAATGTGGGATACTGGTGTACAAAGAGGTGACATCCAAAGTACATAGCAGCCAGTTCGTTTCCAATTGCATATCTGATATAATGGCAAGAAACTGGGTCGTATCTTGTATGCTTGCTTAACACTTCAGTCAGTCCACTTGAACAACCTGTACCTGCTATGTCACCCAAAAGGCCAAAACACGAACCCCAAATATTGACTGTAGCAGTCGATAAACCAAAAACATTTTTACAATCTAGTCAGTGATGTTATGACAATCCAATTCAAAAATACTTGTACCGTATCACTATAAACTTGGATCTGAGGTCCAGCACTCCACTCAGAAAACAACAGTAGTCAAAAAATAATATTTAGGACAAAATCACCTAATCCTCCCACTGGGTCTAGGACTCTATGATCTAGAGAGTCCATCCAGATTTAGTAAATCTATTGTGTATATATACCAAATCACCAAAAAATTGTGTGACCTGTTTGGATCACTTATGAAGAGAGAAACACCTCCTTATCTCACCAAACTGGATCCCACTATATTGTAGCCAACAGTATATATATATATATATATATATATATATATATATATATATATATATATATATATATATTTATATGGGTCTACTTCTTTTGACCTAACTCCCATTTGCCTGACACCCATTTGCCTGAGACCAAATGACTGAAATTTTGTTTGCCTGACATTTCATTTGCCCGACACTTCATTTGACTGACAAGTATTATTAGCAAGAAAATGGAATATGCCCCCTTCCCCAATGTAGTGTGGCCCTGGAGTTAGAATATATAGTTAGGGGGGGTGTGGGGGGCAAAGCCCCCCATTTACTTTTCTTTACTAAGCAATATTACATCAAAAGTTAACAATATCATATGAAATGAATCGGGGGGCTTCGCCCCCCCACACCCCCCATTGCAGGGGGCTGTGCCCCCCACATCCCCCCTAACTATATATTCTAACTCCAGGGTCGCACTACAGTGGGGAAGGGGGCATATTCCATTTTATTGCTAATAATACTTGTCAGTCAAATGAAGTGTCGGGCAAATGAAGTGTCAGGCAAACGAAATTTCAGTCAAATGGGGTCAGGCAAATGAGTGTCAGGCAAATGAAAGTTAGGTCAAAAGAAGTAGACCCATTTATATATAGATATATATATATATATATATATATATATATATATATATATATATATATATATATATATATGCACACACATAAAGAGTATACTGTTAAACAAAACAATAAAATGCAATACATATGCCCTAAATTGAAGTGATATAAAAATCAACATAAATTATAAAAAGGACATATATATAGCCCACCTTCCCTTGTTCAAACCTAATAATCAGGATAAATGTCCCAAATATAAACACATATATCAAACAGTTGAACTGTGTATCTACCCTAATGTGAACTTGAATTAAAAAAAATCTGTCCAGAAAGATATTACTAAGTACGGACCATATAACCATGTGCCCAATGTTTGTTGCAACAATACACATAAATAGCAGAAGCATGCTATACATATGCCCCAAATTCTAATTATGTGAAATAAACATTCTTAATAAACTAGATAATCTATTGCTCACATTAACATATGCAGGCCCAAATAATCAAACCATGTATCAAAAATAACACATATAGTAAATTGTAGGTCTTGAATACATAATTTAAAGTCCCAAAGTCCAACTGTTCAAACTCGTGGACGATGTTGTTAATCCCACAAGAACAACCACAGTAGGCCTTGAAAAGTTGGGAACACATCAAATGCTGCCCATAATATGTGTATCTAGATAGAAGTAGACACTCCAAAATGTAAATGGAACCTCCGTTTTAAACACACAGTCACAAACGGCATGATATTGTGACCATATGGCATTTGATATATCATTCCAATACTTCCAACAATATAAAATGGAATAGTTCTCATATAGAGAACATGGAGAACATAAATGCAGTACCTGTTCAGCTGCTTGACAAACTGATATGAGGAGTATTTGACTTTACAAGACAAAAAAACGCAACATAGGGACTAAGGCTTCCTTGAAATATAGAACTTTTCAATCTAATTGTTGCCCTTATTCCTGTGCATCAAAATTAAATCCAAACGAAAACGTTACCAAAGGAGCATGGAGCTACGAACGAAGGATGACCAACAGGTACTGCGTTTATGTTCTCCATGTTCTCTATATGAGAACTATTCAATTTTATATTGTTGGAAGTATTGGATCGATATATCAAAATGCTTATTTGGGCTGTTTGGGACATTACTAGAGTTTTCATTATGGTAAATTGGATGATGGAACTGTTATATATTTTTTTGGTTTCTATTCAAACTAAGGAAGCGGCCTAAGTGGCGTTTTACCTCAGGGGCTGAATTGTGTTCATCAAACAACTGTCCGGGACATATTATATTTTTTATATATATGATTTGAATCCTAATTGGTTTGGGACTCGGGGTCTTATCCAAAGGCTCTGTCCAGATTACAAAGTGACTATTCATTACTTTGGTTTGAGCTAAAGATTAGTTTCAGGTGATGTTTCAATTAAAGGACTGGGTTGTGTCTATCAAATGATGGCTGGGACAGAGCATATTATTTTTCATATGGTCAGAATATCATGCCGTTTGTGACTGTGTGTTTAAAACGGAGGTTCCATTTAAATTTTGGAGTGTCTACTTCTATCTAGATACACATATTACGGGCAGCATTTGATGTGTTCTTAACTTTTCAAGGCCTACTGTGGTTGTTCTTGTGGGATTAACAAAAGCGCCCACAAGTTTGAACAGTTGGACTTTGGGATTTTAAATTATGTATTCAAGACCTACAATTAACTATGTGTTATTTTTGATACATGTTTTGATTATTTGGGCCTGCATAAGTTAATGTGGGCAACAGATTGTCTAGTTTATTAAGAATGTTTATTTCACATAATTAGAATTCGGGGCATATGTACAGTATGCTTCTACTATTTATGTGTATTGTTGCAACAAACATTGAGCACATGGTTATATGGTCCGTACTTAGTGATATCTTTGTGGATGGATTGTTTTTAATTTAAGTTCATATAAGGGTAGATACACAGTTCAACTGTTTGATATATGTGTTTATATTTGGGAAATTTATCCTGATTATTAGGTTCGAACAAGGCAAGGTGGGCTATATATATGGCCTTTTTATAATTGATGTTGATTTTTATATCACTTCAATTTGGGGAATATGTATTGCATTTTATTGTTTTGTTTAACAGTATACTCTTTATGTGTACATATATACACTGTTGGCTACGATATAGTGGAATTCATTTTGGAGAGATAAGGAGGTGTTTCTCTACTCATAAGTGATCCAAACAGGTCACACAATTTTGGGTGATTTGGTATATATACACATTAGATTCACTAAATCTGGACGAATTCTCTAGATCATAGAGTCCTAGACTCAGTGGGAGGATTAGGTGATTTTGTCCTAAATATTATTTTTTGACTACTGTTGTTTTCTGAGTGGAGTGCTGGACCTCAGATCCAAGTTTATAGTGATATGGTACAAGTATTTTTGAATTGGATTGTCATAACATCACTGACCCGATTGTAAAAATTTGTTTGGTTTATCCACTGCTACAGTCAATATTTGGGGTTTGTGTTTTGGACTTTTGGGTGACGTAGCAGGTACGGGTTGTTCAAGTGGATTGATTGAAGTGTTTAGCAAGCATCATATTGCAATCAAAATATCAATCAAACACAATGCTGCAGAGCTGCCAAAGCTGAAAAAGTCACAAATTCCAAGCAGAAATGTGTTTAACTCTGTCTATGAAAGACCAGTTCATAAAATCCATTTCATGGAATCCATACACAAGGAAACGTTCGAACACAGGTTTATTCAACAATGGTAAGCGCTTTCACTTAGGAACTTCATCAGACCAAACACATACAATACTAAAAGACACATATATAAAGGGATACTAATCATCCAATTAAGATGCATTAAAGATATATACATCCAAAGCTAAACGGATGTATATGTACATATAAATGTAAAACAATTTAAAACCAAAATACATATTAAAACAAGTAAAACATCTAACTTATAAAAATCTATCTATAAATACACCAACTATATGAAAAAACTAATGAAAAACCTAAATATTGCAAATAAAACATAAAACCTATCATTCATTTATTTACACAGTCTTCTCCTCTTTAACACAGGCTTAATGGAAGCCCTCTCATTTATACCCATTCCTCTGTCTGCTCTCAAAATAATTATCCAACAAGTTTCCCTATATTCAGTATATGTTCGAACATCTCCTTCCCTAAGGCTTGGTTGAATTGCTTCTATTACCCTAAACTTAAAACTATGCTCAGCTCCACTTTCAGTCACATGTTTAGATAGGGCATTGAATGGGGAGCTTTTCTTGATGTTATATAAGTGTTCCCTCATTCGATCACGTAATGGTCTATTGGTCTTCCCAACGTAAAACGCACCACAGATTTCACACTCCGCTAGATATACCACATGTGGGGTCATACAATTGTAGGTCCCCCTAAACCAAAAATCCTTGTGTAAATCCGGGTGATAAAACACATCAGCGGTGTTTATATAACCACAAAAATTACACGACATGCATGGTTCATTATAACCTGCCTGTATCTTATCCATAACTTTTTGATTGGTACATAAAAGTCTCTTCAAATTCTTATGATTTTTAAATCTAAACATGGGTACACTACCTACTATATGGCCAATATCCTTATCAACTGATAAAATAGGCCAATATTGCTGGAAAAGTTGAGTTACATAGCCTATATCACTAGTATAAAACAACTGAATCCTAGTAAAATCTGTCCGATTGTTACTCACAGAGCTCTCGATAGGGCTAGTAGGTCCATAATATGGTCTAGCTTTGGTCTCTCTCAAAGTGACCAAGTCTTCCCATTGTTTCTCTAACTCTACTCGGGTGTAACACCTATCTAACAACTTCTGACCAAGACTGTCCAGTTCTGATTGGAACCCAGTTAAAGAAGGATTCATCCTGGAGACCCGCATGCCCTGTCCTCCAATGAGGTTCTTAAAGATATATCCAGGATGCATACTGGACCTAAAGAGGAAAGCATTCCTATGACAAGTTTTACGAAAAATACCTGTATTAATCATCCCCTTGTCCAACTTCTCAACATACACATCCAAGTATTCTATGAAATTATATGATAACTGGTATGTGAACTTTAAATATTCCGTCAAACTATTCATATTCTCAAAGAACTGTGTGAATTCTCGAGTGGACCCTTGTCACAACAAAAACAGGTTGTCAACAAAACGCCTCTAAAATAACACATATTTTCTAAATTCAGCCAAGGGAAAAAAGAATTCATCTTCCCATTGGGCAAGGAACATATCATTACAATGTTAACAATGGCTCTGGGGTTCAGGACCCCACTCAGGATTGTAGATCAGCTTTTGTTAAGTTGACTAAAAATCTCACTGCGCTCAGGAAGAATGTCTGGCACCTTAGGTTGTTTAGGGCATACCAATGGAGCAAAATTGCCCCTAGGGGATTAAGAATAAGGTTGCAACCTATGGTTGCTGAACCAGATGAGTGTCTTTTGGCACAATGGTCTGAGGCACAACAACAAGGCTCCATGACTTTTGTGAACATATTGACTAATCATTATGAGAGGAAGGTGGAGGAACAAACTACTCAGGTTTTAAGTGCCAGCAAAGGATTTGAGTTTTTATCACTCCCATGTTATAATACTTGTATTGACGAACTTGGTAAGGATTTGCTGGAATTGGATTCTGGGTTAAAGTAAAGAAAAATTAAGAAGTTCACACGTGACTTCGGGGACTATGAGAGAGGGAAGCCTTTTGAGGTGCGTCCCAGGGTCAAATTCATTACACCTGTCCAAACTCCTAAGAAACCTAGGGTCTCTCGACCTAAGTCTATTTTGAAGAAAAGAGACAGGGAGTCTGCTATATCTGGTGATGAATCATCATCAAATACAGATTGGGAGGATGGCCACACCAGAGTCGCACCAGTTCTGAAGAGGAACAATTTGGAGCATAGTTTCACAGGGGGGATCCCTTTAGGTGCAGATCTCAGAGACAAGGGGGTATGAAACACAAAAAACATCATGGATCTTGGGGTGATTCTTCAGAATATGACAAAAATTTGAATACTGAAGTGAATAATGTACACAATACATATTCTATTACACTTGATGAGCAACAACTTCAAGTTCTAAATAAAGGTCTGGGTTTTGTGCCTGGTTTTTGTGTTCAAGAGCATCATTTTGCACAAGATGTTGTTAATTTTTGTCATATTCTTAATTTAAAATTGTTCTTTCATAATTTGGAAGGGGAAAAGGGGGATCCATCTGGCCTTGTACCTTTTCATTTCAGATCTTCACAATTTAAGCCACCAGTGTCACCCATTGTACAGTCTTTTCAAAATGAGGTTCTCAAAGATTTACATTTGCATTTGAGCAAGTATAATATGATGAAGGACAATCTTAATAAACAAGAAAAATCATGTGTGGAAGATCTTATTAAGAATCGTGAGATTACCATTTTGTCGGCAGATAAGGGTGGGGCAGTGGTGGTTCAAAATTTAGCAGATTATGAAACAGAGGCAGAGCGACAATTATTTAACAAATCTCATTACAAGGAAATGTCTATTCATCCAAACAGCAAGTTCAAACAAGATATTGATACGTTTTTGGATCTAGCAGAAGAGGAGGGTACTCAGGACACCTGTTATCATCTTAAGGTTGATTACCCCAAAAAACAATATATTTATTTCTTGCCTAAGATCCATAAGGATCCTAATAGACCACCCGGCCGACCAGTTGTTTCTGGCAGAGGCTCCTTGACTGAGCCCTTGTTGGAATTCCTTACACAATACCTGAAACCTTTGCTATCAATGATACGGGCAAGGATACAAGATACGACTCAGTTTCTTGCCATTATATCAGATATGCAATTGGAACTGAACTGGCTCCTATGTACTTTGGATGTCACCTCCTTGTACACCAGTATCCCCCATTGGGCAGGACTCATTGCTTTACAATATTGGCTGGATCGGGCGAATAAGTACAAACCAGATTTTAACACTTTTTTGGTTTGTATGGCTGAACTGGTACTCACCCACAATGTCTTTTATTTTAAAGATAAGTGTTTCTGGCAGATTCAAGGTACTGCTATGGGGGCTTCTTTTCCCCCTATTTATGCGGACCTGGTCATGGCGTACGTGGAGGAACAACTGATTTATGACATCAATCATAACATCTATATGGATGAATTAGATATGTGGAGAAGATATCTTGATGACTGTTGGTTGGTGTGGAGAGCTGATGAAGAATTCTTGCTTGAATTCCTGCAGTATCTGAATTGCAATAAGTGGGATGTTGAATTTAAGTTAACTTACAGTAAGATGGAGATTACTTTTATGGATGTGCCTATTAGGAGAACATAATTGGACACTTTGGAGAGCGAGGTTCTTAGAAAGTTTCCTCAGTTCAACACCCTGCTTCATGCTACAAGCTTCCACCCACAGCATGTCATCAGGAATATCCCTAAGTCACAATTTCTACATATTAGGAGAATTTGTTCTGATTCCTCCACGCACACCTATCATTGACAGGAACTTACATCAAGATTCAAGAACAGGGGGTATCAAGTGGGTGACATCACTAGGGCCAGTCGGTATGCAAATCAACAAGATAGGTCACAGTTGTTGCTATATCATACTAAGGGTACAGATAAATCTCAGGAGCCTAGATTGGTCAGTACTTATGGTAGAAACACAAGAAGTTTTATGAACATCATTTCAAGATATTGGCATTTATTAAAGGTAGATGACACACTAAACTATTACATCAAGGATCAGTGTTCGTATTCCTTTTGGAAGGGGCAGTCATTGGGATCCTTATTTAGTCATTACAAAAGGGTATATAACCATATTCCCAGTACTACCATCCAAACGACAATAACTGGACAATCTTTATTGGGTTGCTATCCATGTGGTCACTGTTCATATTGCCCGAGGTTGCTAAAGTCAGACAGTTTCACTTCTCACAATTCTCCACATGTTTATAATGTTTCATTTTTTGCCAATTGCAGTACCAGTTGGGTTATTTATTTAGCCCAATGCAGCTGTCAGGCATTTTATGTGGGTCAAGCTTCCCAACCCTTTAAAATAAGGGTTGGTGAATATTTAAGTGACATTAGAAAAAAGAAAGGTTCAAGTTCTTATAGGTTCATAGGTTTATACTAGGCTATCTGCCCTAAGGCATTTATAAGCATAGCCCAAATTATTGTGGCTTACGCCACCCCTTATATGAAAAAATACTGTGCCCATTAGTTTGTTGTGCCTCTGTCCAGCAGTGACCCAGAGATGATTCCTGGGGTAAACCTACGATCTCCCATCCACAGGTCTAGATTTCTCTTGAACAGAGTCAGCGAGGTGCTCTGCCTCACATGGACCGGGATTTTATTCCACAGCATAGGGAGTCTCTGAGTGATAAATCTATCCCTCCAGCACGTCCTATTTATATCCGTGCTAAGGTTTAAGTCGCTTGCTCTAGTGGTTTTGGTGGATTTGGATTTTTGAGGTGGAGCATGTCCATTAATTCCGGGTTGGACATGGCCTTGTATGTCAGGCACATGTCACCTCTGAGCAGACGGTATGCGACTGAATAGAGCTGGAGTTTCTTCAATCTGGCAGCATATGACAGATTTTGGAGTCCCTTTATCCTTTTGGTGAGGAACTTTTGGGGTCTCTCCAATTGCTGCAGATGTCGGGTGAGATACATCCCGAATGGGGCATTGTACTCGATCATTGGTCTGATAAGTGAAGAGTACAGGGGAACAATGACCTCACTAGATCTGGATGTGAATCCCTTCATGATCAGGTGGGCAATGTAGAAGGTCTTTCTAACCACTTTAGCAATGTGAGTGTCAAAGAAAGGCCACTGTCAACCTGGGTCCCCAGGTCCCTGATAACCTCTTCTGTGCTTAGTGGATTGCCACCTATATGGTAGCTTGGGGTTACCTTGTTTTTCCCGAAGGGTATGACTATACATTTTTTGGCGTTTAACTTCAGGCCATGGCTCTGGCACCAGCTATCTGTTTCCGTGAGTCCCTTCTGAAGGATATCAGTGTCCGATGCACTTTCCACTATGGCCCAGTTTGCAGTCATCTGCAAACTTTGTCAGCCAAAGTCCTCCCATGTTGGCCTGTACTTCTGAGAAGTAGATGCCAAACAATAGGGGCCAAGGACCGAGCCCTGTGGGACACCACTTGTGACCGGCTTGGAGTCTGACACAGCGCCAGCAACTCTAACCCTGTGGGTTCTGTCCTTAAGCCAGTTTGCAACCCATCTTGTGACATATGGGTTTACATTTAAGCTGGTAAGTTTTTCTACAATACCCGAGTGGGGTATTGTGTCGAAAGCCTTTGCAAGGTCAAGGTAGGCTGTATGGACTGCCTTTCCCTCATCAATGGCCTTGGTGACTATTTCAAGAAGTCGACCAAGTTCAAAAGGCATGATCTTCCCTTGACAAAGCCAAACTGGGTCGGGTCCAATGTCTGCAAGTCCCCTATATCTTTGTTTATGAGCTCCATTATGATCCTCTCCATAGCTTTGCAGACTAGACTTGTTAAGCTTATGGGCGGTAATTACCAGGGTCCGTGAGGCGCCACCTTTGTGGAGTGGGACCACAGTTGCCGTCACGCCACTCCTTGGGCACGTATCCTGTGGTAAGGCTGAGATTAAACAGCTGCCTTATGTGCGGGTTTAATTCCTCATTTAGCTCGTGTAGCACACAGCTGGGGACACCATCCGGTCCCATTGATGCTGTGTTTTTAGCTTTAGAGAGCAGCTTTCACCTGCGCATTTGAGATGTCCGGGAGGCTACACTCGGCTGGGATAGTTATCTCTCCTTTAGGGGAGAGGGGTGAAGTTTGCACTGAACCTGTCTGCCAGTATGTTGGCAATGTCTGTGGGTTCAGTGATTTTTGTATCATTTTGGACTAATTCTGAGCATATCTGTGAGTTTCCACCCAGGTTCCTAACATAGCTGAAAAAGGTCTTATGATTGTCCTTTGAATCCATGGCAATTTTTCTCTCAAAATTGGCCTTAGTTGATTTTATGAGTGCTCGTATTTTTTACTAATAATGATCAGGGTGACTTCCCTTTTATGGATTTTGTTCTATCATGTAATAGCTTTCTCCTCTTATTGTAAAGTTTGTTAATGGCTGGGGTCCACCAGACTGGACGTTTGCCCTTTGTGGAAAGAGTCTTGGTTTTATTTGGGATTGCCTGATCCATGCAGTCCTGGAGGTGTTCATAGAAGGCATTTGTAAGGACTTCCGCAGCTTGGGTTGTGGTTTCCTCTGACTCAGGGGCCTTGAAGGATACCACACCAGTCTTGAGTAGTGTGAAGTTTGCTTTAGAGAAGTTCTTCACTATGGTCTTTTTTGTTTGGGGTGGGGGCGGGATGTGGATTTCCAGTGAGATTAGTTTATGATCAGATCTCACCAATGAGGGATATACTTCCGGTGTGGAGCATTTTGTCCCCATGTTTGTGACAATGAGATCTAGTATATTTTCTCCTCTCGTGGGAACAGTGACTAGCTGTTCCATGGCATTTGAATTTATGAACTCCAGGAACCGTTGGGCTAGAAAGTTAGGGCTTGAGTAATGTTCCCAGTCTATATTCGGGTAGTTGAAGTCACCCAATATGATGGTGTTTGGAGATACATTTATACCCTCCAGTGTCTTCAGGAAGGCTGTGTGGGGTTCCTGAGTTTGAGAGGGTGGCCTGTAGCATGCTACAATTTGTAGAGCAGTTTTGCCTATTGTTAGTTGCACCTGGATGGTTTCCGAAGTTTCATGCGTTGCCACCAACCTGGAGGTGTGAGTATCCTTTATGAATATGGATACACCCCCTCCTTTTGTGGAGTGGTCCGGGTTTTGGGGCGGGCATGATATGAGGTAAAACCTAATAGTGCCGGGTGCTCTCAGGAGCCTTGAACCAGGTTTCAGTTACAGCACAGACATCGATGTTCTCCATACTGAGAAGGGCCTCGAGTGCGTGCATTTTGAGATTTAGACTTCTGGCATTGAGCAGCATTACCCTCAATTTCTTCCCATTTTTGTTTTCTAGGGTGGTAGGTTTAGAATTTGAGCCTTGCCTAAAAAGGCACTATGGGGTGGCAAGAGCCTTAGCCAATATCCGGAATCCCAGGGGTGACAGGTGCAAGCCGTCCCTTGCGAAGCAGCGTGGCTTGTCAAGCATGTCATCCCAGGCAGACAGACACTGGATCCCCTTTGAATGACACCAGACATTAAGCCAATTGTTAAAGCTGATCATCTTGTCTCTATATTGTGGCATCATTCTTGGTGAAGGAAGGATACTGCTCAGGGTTAGGGTCATACCTGCCTGGGCTACATAATCAGAGAGCTCCTCTATGTCTCTTTTCATGCAGTCTAGGGAGGTACGTCTCAGGTCGTTCACACCAGCATGGACAATGACTGTGTCATATTTGTACTTGCTGTGGAGTGACCCGAGTGCTTGTGTTATGTGGCGGATTCTAGCGCCCGATGGGCAGCTTACTGTGACCCTCTCCTTGTTCAGCCTGGTGAGTGGGACGTCAGTGTGTCTGACTATGGAGTCACCTATGACAAGTATGTTTGGTGTTGTATTTGGCCTTAAGGGCTGTGACTGCTTTGCACACTGCTTTTGTGGTTTATGTGTTGCTTGTGGGGTGTCTTGAGGTAGCAGTTGTTTGGGTGTCTGCTTTGGAGGCCTCTGCTGTTTAGGTAAATTTTTACTCAGAGCCTCCGAGTATGTCTTTGTGTGTTTATGTGTTTGATTCAGTGGAGTGGTAGCATTATGTGAGGCTGGTTTTGTGGTGTGTGTAGTTGCCTTCTCCTCCTGTCTGGTCTTGCCAGTCCTGAGTTGAGAGAGCTCAGCCTCCAGTTTGGCTAAATAGCTGCATCTCTCGCAAGTATTTGTGTTATGTGGGAGGAGGAGAGGGTTGTCTGTGTACATGAGGCAGTTATAACATTGCCTCAAGATTCCCAGATTCACCAGCTGGACCGGAGAGGAGATTGACAACTGACCTTTGGACATGCTAGAATAATATTGGGAAATCCTTAATTGAAAACAAGGGCCAGTGGGGAGTGAGGGTGTAGTGCCTTTAATTTTTAGTGCTGACTTATATAATTGCTTTAGTGAGCAAGTGCCAGGTAACTTGAGTGCAATGTGATACAAGTAACTAAATGCAAAACGACAAACAGTAACTTTCTTTCAAGTGAAACAAGGAAATAAGTACAGTAAGCAATGCAGATATCACTAGTGATCCACAGAAGCTGAGAAGTTGCGTATTAGGTGAATTAGCTTCCAGGGAAATAACAAGCAAACAAACAACAAGTATATAAACAAAGCTAGATTCAGTAGGCCTGGATCTAGTCTATGCTAGAGCAAACAAGGTGAACCAATTTCAGTAAGATACAGTTCAAATATTCAGGCACTATAAACCTTTAACCAGAAAATTCCCAGCTCAGAAGGGCAGAGTCCAGCCTCTTCTCCCACAAGAGTGCAGTCCACGAACCTTCTTAATGTAAAATAACTGGCCTGAAGCCCAAGTGCCTAAACCAGAACTAATACACTTGGACACTGGGCTCTCAATCAGCAGTTCCCAACTTAGAAGGATGAAAGCTACCTGTCCTGCCACCACAGTGCTTGCCACAAACCTTCCTAATGTAAAACAACTGGTCTGAAGCCCAAGTGCTTAATCCAAAGTGTAAACACTCAACAGGGATTTTTAGTTTTATGGTCATTGTCCGTATCAGGTTTAGAAATAATGAGGCTCATTTATTACATGAACTATTAACGAACAAAAAAATGTGGATAATTAAATTGGGAGCCTTATTTTTACTGGGGTTGAATAACCAATTTTGAAATATCTTGTAATGGATTATTATTTTTCACTTATTGTGTATTCCTGTACATGCAGATATTTTGTGATTTTGAAATATTCTGGCACATTTGTAATTTAATTTGTAATTTATTATTTTTATTCACTAGAGGGTGCTACCACATTGCATATAAGGGCTTGTGAATGAGCAGGACATATATACATATATTCATGATGTGTGGTTGCTGAGGAAGGCGTTTGCCGAAACCGGTATGGCCTCACTGGTCAAGGAATAAAGTTTTTTTGCTGGAAGGTACACGTGAACCTTGGGTGATGGCTTTTTCTTTTTATGATAGGCTGTATGAGCCACCTTGTCTTCATCCACAGCTGACTTAAAGAAGTTGACCAAGCTGAGCAGGCATGATCTACCCTTCACCAAACCAAACTGTGTAGGACCCAGAGTTTGGAGATTCCCTATATCCTTGTTTATTAGGTCCATCATGATGCATTCCATAGCTTTGCATATCAGACTCGTCAGGCTAATGGGGCAATAGAATCCAGTGTCTGTAGTCACTCCTCCTTTGTGGAGAAGGATGACTGTATCAGTGCGCCATTTGGTAGGGACAAAGCCTGAGGTGAGGCTGTGATTGAACAGGGCACACAAGTGAGGTGCCAGTTCACTCTGTAGTTCATGTAGAACACAGCCAGGGATATTGTCAGGTCCCATAGAAGCTGTATTATTGGCCTTGGACAGTGCTGTTTTAACCTGTGTAGCAGTAATAGTGGATGCCTTGCAGTCTACTGGTATTGTGATTGGACCTTTGGGGTGGAGATGGGTAAAGCTGGCACTGAATCTGTCAGCTAGTATATTGGCAATATCTGTTGGCTCAGTATAGGAGGTACCATTGTGCAGTAGCTCAGAGCAAATCGGGGTATTGCCATGGAGATTCTTTACATAACTATACAAGGCCTTGTGGTTGTCTTTACTATCTGCTACAATTCTGTTTTCATAGCTAGCTTTACAAGATTTGATGAGGGATCTCAACTTTTTCTTGAGGCTGATAAGGGAGTTTTTCCAGTCTTGGGACTTTACCTTATTCCACATCAGTTTCCTCCTTCTGTTGTAGAGTTTGTTTATGGCAGGGGACCACCAGATTGGCTTCCTTGTTTGGAGGAGAGCATCTTGTACAGTGTATTGGTGTATGATTTGGTGGTCATGCAACTATTCTTCATTTGCATGGATGCCATGAAGTTAGCCACCTCTGTTTTTAGGAGCCCAAAGTTAGATTTGGAGAAGTTTTCATAGTGATTACTTTTGCGGGGGGGGGGGGGGGGTTGGATTTCCAACGTGATTAGTTTGAGGTTGGATCTATCCAGGGAGGAGTTGGCTATTGGTGTAGAGCAATAGTCACCCATGTTAGTAATGACCTGGTCAAGTATGTTGCCACCTCTAGTGGGGTAAGAGCGAGCTTGTCCAGGGCATTGGAATTAATGAATTCCTGGAAATGTCAGGCAAGTGCATTTGTACACGAGTAGTTTTCCCAGTTAATAGAGGGTAGTTGAAGTCACCCAGTATGAGAGTGTTGGGTTAGATTGTAATATACTCCAGGGTGCTGCTTAGGAACTTGGAGTGTGAATCTTGGGACATGGTTGGGGACCTATAGCAGGTTGTGACCTGAATCAGTGTCTTACCCAATGTTAGCTGCGCCTGAAGTATCCCAGATGCATTTTGTTGGGCTACCAGTCTAGAGGTGTGCACATCCTTTATGAATATGGAAACACCACCATCTTTGTAGCTTCGGTCCAAGTTCTGAGCCCAAAAGGTGTGGAATGACTTATAGCCTGGTAGTGCAGGGGTGCTTTCTGAACCAGGTCTATTTTACAGCACAAATGTCAATGTTGTCCATTTCAAGGAGTACTTCTAGTGAGTCCATTTTGAGATTTAGACTTCTAGCATTGAGCAGCATGACCCTCATATTGCATTCATTTGTGGCTGTTATGGTGGTAATTTTGTCTTTGGAACACCACCTAAAAAAGGCACTAAGAGGTGGCAACAGCCTTGGCCAGTATCCAGAAGCCCAGGGGGGACAGAGGCAGGCCATCTCTGGCAAAGCATCAAGGTCTGTCAATCATGTCATCCAAGGCAGACAAATACTGGATCCCCTTAGAATGGCACTAGAAATGTAGCCAATTGTTAAAATCAATGATTTTCTGCTTGTACTGTTGTATCATCCTGGGTGATGGTAGGATGCTGCTCAGGGCTAGCGTCATACCCCCTGGGCTACATAATCTGAGAGCTCTTCCGTGTCTCTTTTCATTTAGTCCAGGGAGGTACATCTCAGGTCATTCACACCCACATGTACAATGACAGAGTCATATTTGTACCTGTTGCTGAGGGATCTGAGTGCATGCATTGTGTGGCAGACTCTGGCATCAGACAGGCAGCTGACTGTTACTTTCTCCTTATTCAACCTAGTGAGTGGGATAGCAATGTGCCTCACTGTCAAGTCACCTCTGAGTAGTGTTTTAGTCATGCTGGTTTGCCTTAGGGGCTTTGGTTGAGTGGCACACTGTTTAGGAGAGTTATGTGTCTCGAGATTAGTGTTGTGTTGTGGTGGTTGAGTGTGTTTCTACCTTGGAGGTCTCTGCTGTTTGAATGGATTTTTATTGAGAGCCTCCACAAAGGTGGGTGTGTGGTTTATGTTTTTATGTGAAGGCAGTGCTGGTGTGTGTTTTGGAGGGCTATGTGTTCCATGTGGTGTGGTGCAAGTGTTGACCTTCTCCTCTTGTCCAGCTATTCCAGTCTTGGCTGGAGAGTGCATGGCTTCCAATTTGGATATATAAGTGCATCTCTTGCATGTCTGAGTGTTGGGAGGTAAGAGGAGAGGGTTGTCAGTGTACATGAGGCAGTTGCTACACTGCCTCAGGATGCCCAGGTTCACCAGGTTAATAGGAGAAAGCACAGGGAACTGATATTTAGACATTCCTGGAGGGGTGGGCATTAATAATAAGTACTGGAGCTGTTTACTTGTAGAATGTTTAGTGCTGGTAGCACTTTTGTGTGCTACAATAATTTCTACAAGAAGTCTGGTAAAGTGCTAAACTAATAAGATAGTAAAAGTGTAGGAGAGAAGAGAACTAGCAGATCTAAGGGAAAAATTGAAGAGCAGACTTTGGCACCACTCAGAAACTTACAAACAATCCTGGATACAGCAACTCTGTATCTGGACAGGGCCAGTTACAGGAAAGGTGGGAAACAAGTGCAGATGCAGGCTTTTAAACCAGAAAGTTGAAAGAGATGGAAAAACTCCCCAAACAGCCAATAAGCTACAATGTCTGGGCCAGAAAGCACTCCTCTTGTGGTAGATAGGCTACCTAGTGCTTGCCACTTCCACTGATAAGCTAGATGGCTTCCCTTCAACACAGAAAGGCTTGGGGGTGCTCAGAAGCTTACAAACAGTCCTGGATACAGCAAATCTGTATCTGGACAATACTAGTTACAGGAAAGGCAGGAAACAATTGAAAGTACAGTACAAGCTAGCACACGTGAGTGTGTAGCAGTATTAAAGCAAATACAGTTTAAATAAATTCAATTTATTCAAAGTGCATTCTGAACTGAATTCAGTTGTTGTTTTATTCAACTCTGAACAGTTAAAAAGTGCAAAAAATATATATTTATCAGCTGAGAGGCACACTCAGTCAGAACACAAGGAGATTTTTTTTTTATTAGTAAAGTCCAAAGGTAGAAAGGAGGAGCAGAAGATAATTCAAAGTTAAGAACCTAAGTGGGTTGACCTTCTTAAATGGTCTCTCTGTATTAGCTAGAATGAACACCAGACTGGGATGAATGTCCCAGATCAAATTTACAGTAGGGGCGGGCAACTGCAAAGCCACCAAATATATGTAATTCAGTCAAGCAAAACTTAAGACAGTGCAGAACTCTGAAAAGTTAAAGTGCCAAAAAATATACTTATCAGTTTGTTTGAGAAGCACTCTTCAGTCAGAAGGAGATTGCAAATGGCATGCAGGAATTTACAAACAGAGACTATTTTTAAATCAGCAAGCCTTGAAATAATCAGATAACACAAAAGCTATTAGACCAGTTATACCAATGTTAAGAACACCACAAGAATTGGGGGGGGGGGGGTTCAGAACAGATCAGAAAACAGAAAAAAATGCCAGCAAATATATATAATTCAGGCAAAAGAAATTAAGACAGTGCAGAACTCTGAAAAGTTAAAGTGCCAAAACATATACTTATCAGTTTGTTTGAGAAGCACTCTTCAGTCAGAACACAAGGCGATTGTATGTTGAAAGTTAGAGTAGCAGTAGTTAGTGAGATTATCCTGGGGCTGTACAACACCCTAGCCAGTGTTTAGTAAGGCGTTCTTTCAGGAGAAGTTTTAACTTGTGATTGTCTGGGATTTTTAGGATATTTTGGGGGAGGGAGTTCCATGTTATGGCTATTTTATTTGAGTAGAGGGAATCTCTGTAGTAGCTATGGGATTTAGTTACCTTTAGAGTTCTTTTTCAGATGATCTAAGGGGTCTAGTGTTGGAGTTTTTTTTGACAAGGTCAATGAGAGCAAGGCAGTTGCTGGGTTTGTGGATTATGCTATGAGTGGTGATTAGTTGGTTGAGAGATAATAGGTAGGGTAGTTCAATCCAACTGAGTTGGTGAAGGGCATTACAGTGGTGGGATTTATTGGGTACATTAATGGCAAACTTTGCTATTTTGTTGTAGCAACTTTCTAGATTGTTTAAATAGGTTTTGCACAGATTGGTAAAGATTTGGGAGTATTAAAAGAGGGTAGATAGTAGGTGGGATGTAGCTGTGGCTAGTCTGGCATTGAAGGTTAGGAAAGGTTTTGCCCTGTAGAGTGAATCAAGTTTGGAGTGAACTTTTTTAATTTTTATGGATATTTACTTATCAAATTTTAGACAATTATCTATTGTTATTCCAAGAAATTTAGTTTGACTGACTGGCTCAATTTTTGTGACATTGGAGGAGTAGATAGACAGAGGGAGTGGGTTATTTTTAGTTTTATTAGAACAAAAAATATCAGCTTAGTTTTGTTAGAGTTGAGAATTGGTGAGTGGAGAGATAGCTTTCTATGTCTTGTAGGGATTTTTGTGTTTTATCTTGAAGCTCCTGATGTGTGGGGGCAGAGCAGATAAGAGAGGTGTCATTGGCGTATTGAATGATGGTGGCTAGTTGAGTTGCAGAAGTGAGGATGGAACCTTGTGATACAGAAATAGAGACTGGTAGTAGGGAGGAGAGCTTGTTTTCCTATGTGGTAGACTATTGTCAGTTGGAAAGGTAGCTGTGAAACCAGTTTAGGAAGGTTGGACTGAGGTTAGATTCCACATGTTTGTTCAGAAGAATTTGATGTGATACCCTATCAAAAGCTTTTGACACATTGAGAAAGATAGATGTGACTAGTTGACCATCATTTTTAAGGAGGTTAACAGTGTTAGTGAAACTAAGTTCGTACTGTGTTTGGGATGGAAGCCATGTTGGGAGTTGGATAGAAGATTATTCTTAAGGAAATGGTCGAGGAGTTGTTGATATAGGAAGAGAGCTAGCTGATATGATGGAGAGAAGGAAGGTTGATATATTGTGTGTGCAAGAGACCACATGGAAGGGAAGTAAGGCCAGGTGTTTAGGAAACGGGTTCAAATTGTTTTATCATGGTGTGGATGGCAGGAGAAATGGGGTAGGGGTTATACTAAAGGAACAATATGCCAAGAGTGTTTTAGACGTGAAGAGAGTGTCTGACCGAGTGATGTTTATGAAGCTCGAAATTGATGGTGTAATGATGAATGTTGTTAGTGCATATGCTCCTCAAGTTGGGTGTGCGATGGAAGAAAGAAATTTTGGAGTGAGTTGGATGAAGTTGTGGTGAGTGTACACAAGGGTGAGAGACTAGTGATTGGAGCGGACTTTAATGGGCATGTTGGTGAAGTGAACAGAGGGATGAGGAAGTGATGGGTAGGTATGGTGTTAAGGAGAGGAATGCAGAAGGTCAGATGATTGTGGATTTTGCGAAAAGGATGGACATGGCTGTGGTGAATCGTATTTTAAGAAGAGGGTGGAGCATAGGGTGGCGTACAAGAGTGGAGGAAGATGCTCACAAGTTGATTATATACTATGTAGGAGGGCCAGTCTTAAGGAGATTGGAGACTGTAAAGTGGTGGCAGGGGAAAGTGTAGTTAAGCAGCATAGATTGGTGGTATGTAGAATGACGTTGGTGATCAAGAAGAGGAGGAGGAATGTGAAAGCTGTGCCAAGGATTAAATGGTGGAAGTTAAAAAAGGGTGATTGTGAAGTGGAGTTTAGGGAAGAGTTAAGACAGGCACTGGGAGGCAGTGGAGAGTTACCGAATAGCTGGGTAACTACAGCAGAACTAGTAAGGGTGACTGCTAGAAAGGTGCTTGGTGTGACATCTGGACAGAGGAAGGAGGACAAGGAGACCTGGTGGTGGAATCTTGGAAGTACAGGAGAGTATACAGAGGAAGAGGCTGGCGAAGAAGAAGTGGGATTGTCAAAGAGATGAAGAAAGTAGACATGAGTATAAGGAGATGAGGCGCATGGCAAAGAGAGAGGTGGCGAAAGCTAAGGATAGGGCATATGGAGAGTTGTACGAGAGATTGGACACTAAAGAGGGAGAAAAGGACCTGTACCGATTAGCTAGACAGAGGGACAGAGCTGGGAAAGATGTGCAGCATGTAAGGGTGATAAAGGATAGTGAGGGAAAGGTACTCACAAGAGAGGAGAGTGTGTTGAGTAGATGGAAAGAGTATTTTGAGAGGCTGATGAATGAAGAGAATGAGAGAGAGAGAAGGTTGGATGATGTGGGGATAGTGAATCAGGAAGTGAAACAGATTAGCAAGGAGGAAGTAAGGGCAGCTATGAAGAGGATGAAGAATGGAAAGGCTGTTGGCCCAGATGACATACCAATGGAAGCATGGAGGTGCTTAGGAGAAATGGCAGTGGAATTTCTAACTAGATTGTTTAATGAAATTTTGGAAAGTCAGAGGATGCCTGAGGAGTGGAGAAAAAGTGTTTTGGTACCTATCTTTAAGAATAAGGGTGATGTGCAGAGCTGCAGTAACTACAGAGGGATAAAACTGATTAGTCACAGCTTGAAGTTATGGGAAAGAGTAGTGGAAGCAAGGTTAAGAAGGGAGGTGATGATTAGTGATCAGCAGTATGGTTTCATGCCAGGAAAGAGCACTACAGATGCAATGTTTGCTCTGAGACTGTTAATGGAGAAATACAGAGAAGGTCAGAAGGAGTTGCATTGTGTCTTTGTAGACTTGGAGAAAGCATATGACAGGGTGCCTAGAGAAGAGTTGTGGTATTGTATGAGGAAGTCGGGAGTGGCAGAGAAGTACGTAAGAGTGGTACAGGATATGTACGAGGGTAGTGTGACAGTGGTGAGGACTGCAGTGGGAGTGACAGATCCATTTAAGGTGGAGGTGGGATTACATCAAGGATCAGCTCTGAGTCCTTTCTTATTTGCAGTGGTGATGGACAGGTTGACAGATGAGATCAGACAGGAGGCCCGTGGACTATGATGTTTGCAGATGACATTGTGATCTGTAGTGAGAGTAGGAATCAGGTTGAGGAGACTCTGGAGAGGTGGAGATATGCTCTAGAGAGCAGAGGAATGAGGGTCAGCAGGGCTAAGACAGAATATATGTGTGTAAATGAGAGGGAGGGTAGAGGAATGGTGAGGATGCAGGGAGTAGAGTTGGTAAAGGTGGACGAGTTTAAGTACTTGGGATCAACAGTTCAGAGTAATGGTGAATGTGGAAGAGAGGTGAAGAAGAGAGTACAGGCAGGGTGGAATGGGTGGAGAAGAGTGTCAGGAGTGATTTGTGACAGACGGGTATCCGTAAGAGTGAAAGGGAAGGTCTACAAGAGTGTAGTGAGACCAGCTATGTTATATGGGTTGGAGACAGTGGCATTGACAAAAGGCAGGAGTCAGAGCTGGATGTGGCAGAGTTAAAGATGTTAAGATTTGCAATCGGTGTGACTAGGATGGATAGGATTAGGAATCGGTATATTAGAGGGTCAGCTCATGTTGGACAGTTTGGAGACAAAGCAAGAGAGACGAGATTGCGTTGGTTTGGACATGTGCTGAGGAGGGATGATGGGTATATTGGGAAAAAGATGCTAAGGATGGAGCTGCCAGGTAAGAGGAATAGAGGAAGGCCTAAGATAAGGTTTATGGACGTGGTGAGAGAGGACATGCAGGCGGTTGGTGTGACAGAGCAAGATGCAGAGGATAGGAAGAAATGGAAAGAGATGATCCGCTGTGGCGACCCCTAACGGGAAAAGCCGAAAGAGAATGATGATGTTTCTAAAATTTTGGCTAATGGGGAGAGTAGGGAAATGGGTCAGTAGTTAGAAAAGTTAGTAGATGGGACACTTTTGTGAAGGGGGATGATGTGTGATATTTTCCAGAGGAGAGGGACATACTGTTCTGAGACAGAGCAGATGATCTAAATAGATATTGGATAGGAGATATTGGCAACAGCTAGTTTTAGAAAATCATTGGATAAGTGGCTGACAACAAGAGAACATGGTATTAGTTTGGTAAAAAGCTTTTTTATGCAACTGGTTTGAATGGGCTTAATATAGAATGAGTTGGGGTTAGAAGCTGGGGAGGTAGGTACTGTTAAGGGTGTGTTGGAGTCATTACTTGTGAGGGAGGTTACTGAATTAATAAGGTGAGTATAAAATTGGGTTGCTATACATTCAGTGGTATTGTTAGTTGAAGATGCTGAAGTTGAGGGTTTTACAGGGTTTAAGAGGTCATTTATACATTGCCAAAATTTTTGGATGTTGTTCTGGTGTTTTAGTTGGCATGCTTGGAAGTATATATTTTTGTCCTGTTTTATATTTTTCTTAGCCTGATTTCGTAGTTACTGATATGAAATAAATTAATCTTTGTTTTGAGTACTTTGGTAGTGTGACCAGGCCCACTCCCTTTCAGTAGTAGTTTAATGGCTTTAGTTAGCTAAGATAGTTGTCTGGTTTTGGTGCCTATTTTTCTAATGGGAGCTAGGGTATTTAATATGTCAAGGAATGTTTTGTTAAAGTATCGTACATTGAGGTTGAACTGGAGATATTTTAATGATGACCAGTCGCATTGTTGTAGCATAGAATTGAGGAGAAGTCTGTTTTTCCTGCGGATGTCATTGAATATGATGTTATTAGGTGTGTAAACTTGTTTTCTGGGGTTGGAGAGTAGTCACTAAGTGAATCTGGAAGGCAGACTGCTAGGTAATTTAGGTTAGTTTATTAGTTAGTATCCAGTCTAATGCTGATTGTTATTTTGGAATGTTTGTCTATGCGAGTGGGAGAGTTAATGGTTTGTGAGTATCTTAAAAGATTAATGATGGTGGATGGCTTATCTAAGGAAAATGAAAGGCAGTCCAGGTTAAAATCACCTAGTATTATTGTTTCTTGGTTGAAGTTAGCAGATGACCAATGGAGGAGGTTTTCTATGATGGGTAAGTTTTGGTCAGGGGGTATGTAGGCAGCAATGATCATTATTGTTTTGTGGGGTTAATTTCTAGGCATATATTTAAGATTTCAGAGTTAGTGAAGTCAGGGGGAGCAGTTACGTAGGCTCAGTTTGAGGGTGTTTTTAAACATAATAGCAATACCTCCTCACCATTTGTGTAGCCTATCAAGTCTAAAGACACATACCATTACATTACATACCATTCTCTTCTATTTTTCTCTACATTATCCATACTGATTTTCCACAATAACATTTTCACTTGAAATATTTTCATTACCACACTTAAATATCCTTTCTCTCTTTTTAAATATTTAAGTTTGTCCCAACTAGCTTTATATTTTCCTTTCATTATCCTCATTATCACTCTATCTTCTTTTTTCCTTTAACCCCAATCTGTCTTCATGTTTTTAATCTACAGTATCCCTCTCTTAACTGAGTTCAATCTTGATCCCCATATAAATGAAAGCATCACTGACATTAATTTTTTCTCATACTCCCTTGGTACTATAAACAAACTTGCTAAATATTCTGTTTTTACCCAATATAACCAAGTTAATTAAATATGCTTTTTTCCTAAACATCAGTTTACACATTCTCCAAAACATACAAATATTTATTTTGTCAGTCATATTTTCCACTGTATTAACCTCTGCTGTTCCTTACCAAATGCTATGCCTAAAATTTCTATCTCTTCTTTATTAAACTGAATACCTTCTATTTTACCTAGTGGTGAAATCCTTTACTGTTTTCCTTATTAATACTTAAACCTATCATCTTTAATAAGATTTCCAGTAGCTATTTTCATCCATTCTATATTTTCCATAATTAATACTATATCATCTGCAAAAGAAAACATTACTCGCATTTGAATTCATTCTACTGTGCAATATTCAGATTCCTTCAACGTTAACTTTATTTCATTAACCACTGTGTTCATAATTAATGCAAATAAGATACAACTTGCTGGACATCTGCTTATACCACCTATTATTTCTATTTCCTCACTTAACCAACCATTTATAATTAGTCTCCCTTTATTCTTATCATATAGTGAAACAAATATGCTAATAATTTTCTTGCTAAAGTTACATTCTTCCAAAATCCCCCATAACATTTCATGTATCTTATCAAGTGCTTTGCTCACATCTCCTGTTAAAATTCTAAGCTCTGCATTTTTTATTACATCATCTACCACTTCCCTTATTATCATCAAAACTTACTGATTCCATTTTCTTTTTATTCCAAATATTGTATCATTCAATAACTTATAATCTACATTATTCAACACTATCAGTCTCCAATTTTTAATATGTATTTCTTCACCTTTTTTCCATATGACTTTCATCACTATATATATATATGATTTGTCATGCCATCATATCTTTGTACATTAAATATTCGATTGCATCCAGTCCTGCAGCTGATCTTATATTTACCATGTTCAAAACATGTAATAGTTCTTCCACTCATATCATTATCTTCTTCAGATAATTTCTGTAATCACCGTTTACATCCTCTATTAGTTTTACATACTGAAAATGTATTTGTAATATATTCTCTTATCACAGCCATTATTTTATTCTGTATATTTAGCCGCTTTTCTTTCTCATTCTTTAATTCTTGTATTACTTTTCTATTTTCTTTTCCCAATTTATTGATGTAAGGTGCTACTTCCTCTTTCTTTCCTTGTAAAAATAACTTTGTTTAAATAATATATTTTAATTTTTCCTGATTCATTTCATACAACATTTTTCCACAAATTCTTCTCTATTACTTATTATATCTTTAAATGTTTGATAATTGATATCAATATAATTATATTTATCTTGTCATCTTTTTACCTTTTACCATTCTAAAACCACGTTCTTATATTTTTCTTTGAAACTTACCCACCAACTTACCCAGTCCTTATATAATATTATCATATATATGATCTGTCCATAATTGTATAATTATTTTTCTTGCTTGTTAATTTAATTCCATTTCATTTATCTTTTCATACCTTTACCTATTTGTATGTATCCTTCTTCTTCTTTTTGTATCTCTATCCATATTGCCACATGATCAGAAAAAAAATTAATTTGTATCCCTTTATCTATAATTTTTAAACTCTCTGAATTCATAAAATAATCAGTTCCTATTCTCAAATTACCTCTTTTATATGTCCAATGTTTATTGTCCCATAAACACAACTTTCCACTTTTTATTATCTCCAGAATTATCTCCACATCTGCTCCTTCTCTTCTCCTTTGTCTTAAGTCATAATTAAAATCTCCCACCAATACTATTTGTATAGTAATGTTAACATAATTAAGAATTTTTCCAAATATTATCCCCCTTGGTTTCTGTAGAACATATGCATATATTGCAATAATTCTATGCACTTGATGTTTCCATCTTACATCTAATATTGACATTCTCCCTAATATAACTAATATATAATCAAACATTTCTATTGATTTTTTTTTACTTAAAATTGTTATACCTGAGCACTTATCTTCTCCTATATTCCATGTAACTTTACCTGTCCATAATCCACTCACTCCTCTATTCTCTCTTTGTGTTACAATTCTTATGTCTAATAATATTATAATATCCATATAAAATGACCCACCCATTCTAACACACCAATTTTATTTTTAACATTCTTTATACTATTCACATTTATCACTGCGATGTTCACTTTCTAAAACAAACATTTATTATTTTCTTCCTTTTCCTTGGTTTTCTATCTTTAACTCTTTTTCCAGTGGAATTTATTTTGCTTTTAATCATCACCCACTTTGCCTCCCCCTCTTCACTTAAATTACTAATCTCATCTTCCTTTTCTTTAACTCATCTCTTGTGCCCTCATTTATTATTACCTCTTTAACCTTTACCATTATATCTTCCTTTTTTATTATCTTGCCCCATTTCTATATTATGTTCTATAAAATTTTCTTTCACTTAATCTCCTTTCTCTTCCCCTATTTTCCTTCCATTTATATCACAATCCATTCATGAATGCTCCGGTTTTTATATTTTATACATTTTTATTTACATATTTTTGCTTCATGACCTGTTTTAGCACAAATAAAACACTTTTGTTTATCGCAATTACTAATCAAATGGTCATCCATACCACAAAAAAGCATGTCTTTGGTTGACCCCAATATTTCACAAACCCTCTATTTTCATTTACGTTAAGTATATTAGGTACATACATTATGTTTTCATTTTTCATTTGCAAAACAACACCACATTCCCAGCACCCAATCTGTAATCCTATTGTCATAAACTTTTGTAATGAGTATAACATCTTTGCACACAGTCTTTAAATAATCTCTCAACGTCTCTTTTTCTACTTCAGTATGAAATTGCACAAACATTTTCTTTTTCGCCTATTTATTAAATGCTTATAAAACACATAAATTCCAAGGATTATCATTTTTTTTCTTAAATTTTACTAGAAATTTTTCCATACACTGACCAATTTAAAAAAAAATGTCACAGAATGAGTCTTGATTAATGTGAAGAAATACCCTTAGTTAGCTGGGTGTGATATCCAGCACTGCAATCACATTGTCCCGTATTTCATACTTCTCAAGTTCCCTTTCCTTCCTACTGCTTATTCTTACATGATGCTTCCTTTTCATCTCTGTTTTCATTGTTTACTTTTTTCACCTTCTCTTACAGTTTGTGAGTATGACTTTCTCATGTCTCTTCTTATGTCTTCTAATTCTTCTGCTTCTTATATCCTCTCCATTATCTCACTCCACAACACTGCTTTCTCACTTTACGTCTCACCCTGCTCAATTAACTTTTTCATTTAGACATCCCGCAACCTTCCTAACTGGAGGGTTGTAACAACACTCCGATTGTGATTCAGCTTTTCCTTAAAACAACTTTAACTGAAATAAATTTTTTGTGTCCTATGAAGGTCCAACCTCATCACTAGCAACTCCTTCTGCTCATCCCTCATCTTGTCTCTTTTCTTCTTTGTCTCTAATGTTTTATTTACTACATCCTCCAGTTGAAAACTCCCTTGCAAAGGCTCGACTGCCTTCTGCTTTGCTCCAACATCATCTTCTCTGCTTGTAACATAACTATTGTGCACACTGTTACTCTCCATGCTGTTCCCTGCTTCTCTGAGCCACCTTCACACTTGGACTGGAAGCAGGAAGTGTTGCTACTAATTGAATCATTGTACAAACAGTAGGGGATGTTCTCTGATGCCCTGGCCATATTTTCCAAAGTAGTATAAATACCACCTTGGGTCTCCCCTGGAAGCGGCTGCTAGCTAAGTGGGACTAACCTGGTCAACAAAAGATAAATAAATAAATAGATACATAAATAAATATATACATACATAAATAAATACATACACACATACATACATGCATATCTAAATAAATAAAACTATCAATATTTGAAGATGGTGTGAGTTAGGATATATCAAGTCATACTGTCGAAGGATTTTTTCTCTTCTAACATATGCTGGAAGAATCACGCCAGGTTCTTGGTAAGCAAGTAAAAACAGCTTTATTTTACATGCATGGAGATCTGCTACATAACAGTAAGATGCTAGCAGTCTGTCTAACTCGTGCTCTGAGTCCTACTTTTATAGACCCCTCAATTCTTAGGTACACGTTGCATACAGGATGTGAAGAGGAAATTACAGTTTAAAAACTTGTTTTTACCAGTTTGTTCCATAGCTATTTTTACAGTATTAACTTCTTCTTATCAACCGTCAAACATTAACTTCTGCTTTTTATTAGCACAGTGAAAGACATTCTCAGTCAGCACGTAGATAATGTTATCTTGCTAAGCTAAAGGTCAACTTCTGCTTTTCATAAGCACATTGAAAAGACATTTTTCAGTTAGCACACAGAAAATATTATTTTGCTTAACCCTTTCTTGTTCAGAATACAAATAATGTTGAATCTCAGTATTTTTCCACATTTCCCCCCTTACAACATTTTGTATACTGTTTCATTTTACACAGATTCAGGTGCATGCTGCACCTTTTCATATTGTGAGAAATATTCTTTTGTTTTATTTGCAGAGATAACTCCAGATATTATCATTTTTACACATGGTATGCAGCAGCAGCCAAGCAGCAAAAATATGATTGCACCAACACATATAGCAATTAAAATGTTCATTAGCACAGAACCCCAATTTCCAAACAGGTTTTGGAAAAAGTCAGTCAAGGGGTTTGGACCAGGTTTAGCCAGTTCAGAGATCTGTTGGATTAAGTCGAGGTGGCTTTGAATCTCGTGCCCATTATCGGGGATGAACGAGCAGCATTCCTCGTGGATCTGAGCGCAGGTACCTCCCTTCGCCGCTAGGGTGAAATCGAGCGCCATACGGTTCTGTAACACTACTGTTCTCATTGCCGTTAACTCGTCCGTCACCAATTCTAGCGCTGAAAATGTTGCATTACTCAGAGTCTCTAACAGTTTTGACAGCTTTCTCAGCTCCCAGATAGATTTTACAGCTCCATATTGAGGCAAAATACCTGCTCCAGCAATTACATCATCACCAAGGTCCATGTGTGAGAGTCCTTTGCTGCTGGCATGTGCTAAGTCATGGTGATAAATCCATGACGCATCAACTTTACCTACGGGATTAATAGGTTTGTCAAGAGAACGTGCATTTCTTATTTTACCCTGGGGTAAAACCTCAACATGCCTAATAGCTGGTATTAAATATCCTAAAAAACAACTTCCTGACCATTCATAAGGTAGCCATTTATAGGCTTTTTTACCACAGATAAAATAACAATCCTTTACTTTAATAGAAACATTTATGGGGTTCATCAGATTATTTTCTTCTAACAATCCCAGAAATAATAGGTTGTATACAGATTCCATTTTCTCATGGAAGTTAGGGTCTGTTAAGAGCTTTTTTATAGGAGTAAAGCTTGTCACACATCCTGAGCTATCTTTATTACATTTGTGAGCTATGGTTACATTACACTGGCTTTGTCCTACTTTATTTGTTTTACCATTTTTTGAAAAACACACTGTTCCATTTTTCCTGCTGCGTAACTGCAGCGCTACCTTATTTTTTGAGTTAACATTTGCTGCTTCAAATACTAAACTCATCCAGGTCTCATTTACTCCCAATGGGACCGTTTCTAACATCAACCCATTATGTACAGTAGGTATTGCGGTGCATACCCAACAATTTGAGACATTCAAAGATACTGCGTATGTAGCTTGTATAGCTTGGTATGTATTGAAGTTTGGGTGCCAGTGTGTGAGTTTGTCTCTTTTTGAACAGTTAACTTTATCATCAAACAGAAAAGGCCAAAACAGAAATATTACAATCACAATAATTACAAGCAAAAAACCACAATAAGACCATTTCCTCTCATTTTTCTCACTGTCCTTCATGGTTGTTGTTTGTTTGTTTGTTCCTCAGGGGAACTCAGATCTTTATTTAATTTAAAATGTCTCACAATCTTGCAGTGTGTTAAATGAATCCAGGAGGCTCTCTCTTTAATTCGGACAGCTGTTGGAGTACCAATTAACACTTGATAAGGGCCCTCGCATTTAGGGGAAGCCCAGTTCTTTTTCTTGATGATCTTGACCCAAACCCAGTCGCCTGGTCTAACTTCCGTGGTTCTGTCGTCCTTTGAATCTGAAAAACAATCATTTTGTAAACAGCTGTTAGTATTGGTCAGCATGTTTCTCATGTACTCAGATATCTCCTCACCCCCCTCACGTTCCGCAGGCAATAGGGTTTGCCACTGCGGTACGTAATATGGTCTGCCATACAACAATTCAAATGGGGTAACTCCTTTTGAGGTTGGAGTCGTACGCATGGAGAGGAGGGCCAGAGGTAGACAGGTGATTCATGACTGATGAGTCTCGGCCATGAGTTTTCTTAATTTGCCTTTAAGAATGCCATTATGGCGTTCTACCAACCCTGCTGACTGGGGGTGGTAGGCACAGTGGTGTTTCAGTTTAATTTGAAACACTGTGGATAGTTTTTGGATGATCTGGTTTACAAAATGCGTGCCATTATCAGAGTAGATGCGTGTGGGTAGTCCAAAATGGGGAATGATGTGATTGACCAATATCTTAGCTACTGTTTGAGCATCCGGATGAGTCACCGGAAAGGCCTCCACCCACTTAGTAAATGCATCTACAATCACTAGAACAAATTTTTTTTGCTGTGCTGGGGTCAACTTAATGAAATCCATGCATACTGTATGAAACGAGTAGGGGGGTGTTGGAAATGATGCTGGAGCAACTCTAACCCCACCCCCGTGATACTTTGCACACAGTATACAGGAGAGACAAAAACGTTTTGCATATGCGATAAAACCTTTAGTCCAAAACATAGTATGGACAATCCTAACCATAGCTGCAGGGCCCACATGAGAAGGGCCATGCACAACTAACGCTGCATACCTAAAAAGGTTAGTGGGCAGAACAAATTTATCATCAGGTCCTACATAAATCCCATTTGTTTGCCTAACACCATACCTAGTCCAGCGTTGTTTTTCCTGCACTGTGCTAAGCTCCTGCATGACTTGTAAGGTGTGTAAGTCAAACTTATCCGATGGTTGCAATTCTGTAGGTGTGGTTTCAAGTGAGAAGGTAGTGGACATGGCAGCCTCTTTGGCTGCCTTGTCTGCTAGAGCGTTTCCAAGAGATATGGGATCTTTGGCACGGGTATGGGCAGCACACTTACAGATAGCTAGACCTCGTGGCCGCTGAACAGCCTGAAGTAGGTCAAGAATGAGTTCTTTGTGAGTGATGTCTTTTCCCGTGGTCGTAACCATCCCCCTATTTTTCCATTGCTGGGCAAAGACATGTACCGTAGAGAAGGCGTATTGACTATCCGTGTAGATAGTGACTTCCTTGCCTTCAGAGAGGAGACATGCCCTCGTAACAGCAATTAGTTCCGCTGCTTGAGCGGATAAGTTCCCGGGGAGCGATCTCGCCTCTATTATTCTAGTAGCAGTAGTAACTGCATACCCTACTTGCGTGGTGCCTGTTTCTGTCTTGCGTGCTGACCCATCCACAAATAGTGTCCAGTCCGCATGTGGTAATGGTTGGTCTTTAAGATCCGGTCTCGGTAAAACATTCGAGTGTATGAGATCTAAACATGCGTGGGGGGTACCATCCTCAGCAACGGGTAGCAGTGTCGCTGGGTTTAAGGTAGTGCACCTTTCAATTATCATATGTGGTTGTGATAGCAGTGTGGTCATACAAAATAAATGCCGGCTAGGTGACAAAAATGTTAATTTGTCCTGCAAAAGGATGACTGCTACAGAATGTGGTACTTTTAACGTAAGGTCATGGAACAGCACCAACGTAGCAGAAGCTTGCACTGCCAATGCAGCTGCTATTACTGCCTGCACGCAGTGTGGTAATGCTCTTGCTACGGGGTCCAACTTACTAGAATAAAATGCTAGAGGTCGTAACTTGTCCCCATACATTTGCATTAAAACAGATGTCATAAATCCCTGTTTACAATCTACAGTCTGTATAAAAGTCTTACTGTAATCCGGAAATCCTAATGTTGCTGACCCAGCTATCAGTTGTTTGATTCTAGTAAATGCCTGTACTGCCTTGTCCGTCCAATGCAGCAAATCCTTTGCCGCCATTGGTATTACAAAAATCAAATCAGATAGTGGGTGTACCTCTTCCGCATAGTTGGGAATCCAACTGCGACAGAAGTTTGTAATGCCTAAAAAGGACATCATTTCTTTTTTCGTGGTTGGCATAGGGGCTTGTAAAATAGCATTTTTCCTACTGTCATCTAATCTCCTTCCTTTTCCAGAGATAGTATACCCCAGGTAACGTACTTCTAATTTACAAAATTGTAACTTAGACTTATTTACCTTGTGTCCTTCGTGCGCTAGAAAGTGCAGTAGACGAATCGTTTCTGACTTACAGAGTTCTTCCGTGGTTGCAGCCAGGAGAATATCATCCACGTACAGCAGTAGGTGGCACCCTTGAGCGGGTTGGAATTGAGCCAGATTTGTGGACATTTCTTGTGAGAAGATAGTCGGGCTTTTGCAGTATCCTTGCGGTAACCTGGTATAAGTATATCGCTTGCCCATAAACGTAAATGCGAACCAAAACCTACTATCTTCCTGCAAGGGAATAGAGAAAAAGGCATTACTGATATCAATTACAGAAAAGTAGGTATCCACTGGAAGGATATCGTTCAGTAGAATAGACGGATCCGGGACCGTGGGGGCCCGAGGTACAACCGCAGCATTAACTGCCTGTAGGTCTTGTACCATCCTCCACGTCCCATCCGGCTTTTTTACTGGAAATAAAGGCGTATTACATGGTGAGTCTGTGCATGGAATCAGTACTCCTGCTTTCAAGAGTGCTGTGATGACCGGTAAGATGCCCTCTTCTGCCTTCCTACTCAAGGGATACTGCCGTTTGTGAGGTCTGAATTCTGTTTTGGGTGTAATTTTTACCTGCCCTGCCGTTTTAATCAGTCCGATGTCGTGCTGACCCTGTGACCATAATGAAATCGGGATTGCTAGCAGTCGGGATTCCTCTGTGGGGGTTAGGAGACATAGTCAGAACGTCTCAGGGGTTTGTAATGGTTCATCCTCCCAGAGGTGTACAGTCGGTCTGGCTTGCGTGACCCAGTTTAATTTTTGAACCAGAATTCCGTTTCTTGCCAGCTGTTCCGGCGTCCACCTCACCCATTCAGTTATTTTTTTACCCACGAGGTACCATGACATCCCCTCCCCCTTTGTGACCGAGACATGCGTGGTTAAATCATTTTTATACAGTAACTGCATATCTCTGGTAAGACTACATGTAACTGCGGAATTACCTAGCGCGTCCCAAAAAAGGCTATGCAGCACTATTTTGGTGACTTTGAAACTTAAAAATTTTTTCTCATACTCCACATCGGGGCCGATAGTTTGTCTATAATACATTGTGCAGTGTAATGGATCTGACACTGTTGGACTTTGCGTTCCGTATTTACTTAATGCCAAATTAGTTAGATCCGCTACAACGCTTTGGGGTCCCGTCTCTATTAAATCATTACTATGCCAGTAATGTAGATCACCCTGCCCCTGTACCAGCAGTGCATTATCCATTTCGATTCTCTTTGCTACCATCCCAGAGTTGGTTGGGATAGCTGCTATGCCAAATACTTGCATTAGATCCCGCCCTAGCAAATTGACTGGGCAAATTTTAGAAATGATTACTTGGAACCGTATAGTTTGGTTGGTTTCTGGGTCGGTAAACCACAGAGGTTTAGACAATGGCTCCTTATAAATACGGCCATTTGCCGCCTTTACAAGTACATAGTCATCCGAGACGACATCTGCTGATATTGCAGTACTTTTAATCAACGTCCGGGAAGCCCCTGAGTCACACAGGAAGTCTATGTCTCTGTCTTCAACTTGCAATGTAATCACGGGTTGGGATTCCATTTGCATGGTGGATGCTAGTGCCGTTAGGTTTACAACTTGATATTCTTCATGCTCATCCATTTCCTGACCCCCACCCAAGGTCTTCACTTGTCTCCACTTCCTCTTTTTCAATGTCTTCTTCTTCCGCATATCCTTCACCTATGTTAGTTTCACCGTCATATAGTTATGCGGTACCACCGGAAGAGGCCGTAGGTCTCTCCGGTGCCCTGCAATCCTTTGCGAAATGCCCCCTTTTACCGCATTTGAAACATTCACCCCTCTGTTGCCTACCCTCAAAGTCCTCGGAGTGGCTTACGCCTCCCCGGCCCTTGCCTCTTCCTCTACCCCGCCCTCTTCCGCGATTTGCCGAACCTTGAATTAACATTAAGGTACCATTTTCACTAATTGCAAAAGTTTGGGCTTGCTTGTCCTTTTTTTCTTTGAGATATTTCTCAGCATGCCTAGCATAGGCCATCAGGGACGCGAGACGGTCTGTCCTGTGTGTGATCATGTGTTTTTGTATGAAATTTGCAATGGCCGTTTTACAACCTTTTAGGAATGCGTTTTTTAGCTGTTGCTCATAGGCGGAATCATCCTTTTGGTCGGCAGGTTTTATTAGTCCACTATGAGCATCAAAACATTGTCTCAGACGATGTAGGTAATTATCTACGGTTTCATCATCTGATTGGATGCATTGGTTGATGCAAGTCCAGTCTGCCTTGGGTTTCCAATGTTTGTCTATTTCATCTAAGAGTGTTTTTATTTTGGTTCCACATGCCTCATAGTCAAATGGCAAGGGTTTATTTTCCCCTGGCAGTAAGGGGTCCCAAGTTCCGCAGATCAGGTGCCATTCGGGCCCCAGGATCTGTCGTATTACTTGTTCAAATTCTATTGCGTTTAATCTATAACTTATCCTCATGCCCTCCACATCCGTACGAAATTTCCGGATATCTACCTGTGGATGGGGAATCCCTTCCACCGCTTTTCGTATATCATCGCGGGTCCATGGTCGGTAGACCAAAATGGTAGGGCCCTCGCCTTCTGTGCCAGCTTGAGGGTTAGCCACCTCAATCAATGGACATTCGGTTTCTGCATTATCTTCTTTTTGTTTAATCGTGTACTGTGTCTGTTTTAGAGTGGTACCGCTGCGTAACCTAATAGTGTCGTCTGTCTCCTGATGGACAACAATTGGTTTTACCTGTGGGGGGGGGTGGTTCACTCCCGCAGCCTGGTATGCTGGTGGGGCATGATCAGGAACTACCTGTGGAGGCAATACAGGGTCCGGAATTGGCACCGGAGGGGCCGAGGGATTTTGATGGCCCCGCCCAACAGTAGAGGTATCATTATCCTCTTTGTGAATAAAATACACTTCTTTCTCACTTGAATATCCACACCCCTTTCTTTTTAGAGTCTGTTCCTTATGTCTTTTATTTGCTTCTTCTAACCATTTTTGTGCTTGGGGAAACCCCACCTTTTTTTGTTTTTTTGTCTTATTGCCTGCCTGTTTCCGTAATACCCTTACTAGATTTTGACATTCTGACTTATCTAAATAACCACTAAACCCGTGGTCCTTTTTCCATTTATCTAGATACTTAATGTTTTTAGGATGTAAATCAAACATAAACTTTTCATCATCAGTTCTATTGTCGCCTTTTGTGCAACTAGTTCCTGTTCCCATTTCTCTTTTACGAGAAACTATTCCTATTCCTGAGATCTCTTGTATATGGAATTTATTCACATATACCCTTAATGAGAAAAGAAATCCCTTTTCTCCTTTGACTAGTCCCTTAACAAAAAATCAAAAATTCTAAGTAGAGAAAAAAGAACGTCTTCGCTTACCTTTGTGATTCCTCCGCCCTGTTTTCGCTGCCTCCTCACGGATTGAATCTGGAAAGAGTGACTGGCCTCTAATTTCAACCTGTTTCAGTTGGAGGTCTTTCATTCGAAGAGAGCCTAATCTCTCTTCACCTGCGCAGGTTTTCAGCCTCTCTTTTTTGTCGATTCGCACCGTGCAGGGGCCGCCCCACGTTGGGCGCCAGTTATGTCGAAGGATTTTTTCTCTTCTAACATATGCTGGAAGAATCACACCAGGTTCTTGGTAAGCAAGTAAAAACAGCTTTATTTTACATGCATGGAGATCTGCTACATAACAGTAAGATGCTAGCAGTCTGTCTAACTCGTGCTCTGAGTCCTACTTTTATAGACCCCTCAATTCTTAGGTACACGTTGCATACAGGATGTGAAGAGGAAATTACAGTTTAAAAACTTGTTTTTACCAGTTTGTTCCATAGCTATTTTTACAGTATTAACTTCTTCTTATCAACCGTCAAACATTAACTTCTGCTTTTTATTAGCACAGTGAAAGACATTCTCAGTCAGCACGTAGATAATGTTATCTTGCTAAGCTAAAGGTCAACTTCTGCTTTTCATAAGCACATTGAAAAGACATTTTTCAGTTAGCACACAGAAAATATTATTTTGCTTAACCCTTTCTTGTTCAGAATACAAATAATGTTGAATCTCAGTATTTTTCCACACATACAAATGCTGCTTTCAGCAAGGGAATACTGACTATAATCTAACTTAGGGCATGATTGTTGTTGTTGTTAGCTTGGACAATAAAGTTTGTTTTCATGGTAGCTTTACAAAGGAGAGAGTTCTGCTACCCTTTGTCTTGCCTGGCTATTTGTTCATGGTATAATTGTATCCTGGAAAATGATGGTTGATATTTGTGATGTCATCTTTAATCCAGGATTCAGTGATTACTACAATATCATGAAAGTGAGTTATTAAGAATGAGTTTTATTGCTCATATCTGGTTTTATGCAGCCAGTATTTTCAAATTCAAATGATAGTTAATGACCTGGGATGGAAGAGGTATGTTGGGGAAGAGTATGTTCAGTTATGGACTGTTTAGCACTAAGATGAGTTTGGTTTCTATGTTACTTTTAAAGGGATGCAAGAAAAGTAGGGAAATTAGCCTGAAGAGAAAGTAAAGATAAAGATTTGCCAGCACTGGCTGATAGGTTTCCTTATTAGATAGTACTGGCAATTAGTGCGTGATTTGGCAATGGTATGGTAAGCTAGGGTCTCTGCAATGTGCTGAAGAGGTATGCATGAGGATGGGATTACAAATTATCTGGGTTTGGTGTGATATTATGGAAGAAAGTTTGAGATGAAGAAGGAGCAAAGGAGAACTAAATGTGGGTTGGAAAGAATTTGGGGACATTTGTGACCATAATATGAAGGCTACAAAGTATGTGCTGTCTTATGGATGTACATCTTGTTGCCTTTTTTGTTTTTCATTTTGATTGGAATTTGTGAGGAAATAGTTTAAGTGATGGAAGGACTGGTAAACAGAGAGCTATGCTTTTGATGCAGGAAGTAGGAGGTTTGCTTTGGTGTAGGATGGTCAGCTGGGGTGTGAAATAGATGTTTACATTTGGTGGTGCAGTTGAGGATTAGATGATGGCAGTATAATATATATTTGTACTGATGAAGTTAGCACTGGATATATTGCTATATAGACTAATATAACCAACAAAATGTTTTTATCACCAAAACATGTGTGTGCGAGTTTAAGCATGTGTGTGTGTATGTGCATGTGTGCATGTGTGTGTGTATGTGTGTGTGTGTGTGTGTGTGTGTGTGTGTGTGAGTGTGTGTGCGTGTGTGTGCGTGTGTGTGCGTGTGTGTGTGTGTGTGTGTGTGTGTGTGTGTGTGTGTGTGTGTGTGTGTGTGTGTGTGTGTGTGTGTGTGTGTGTGTGTGTGTGTGTGTGTGTGTGTGTGTGTGTGTGTTTCTGTGTATGTGTGCTTTTGTATACCCAGGAGCTTAAGTTCACTGCAATAACAGCATTAGGTACCGGGAAAGCTCTGAGCTACAGGTGTACAACTTGGTTAGGAGGTAGTGCAGGTACAGATTAAGCAATAAAACCCATGTGAGGGAGCTATGAGAGGTGACACTACTATAGTGGTGGGCTGTCTTAAAATTGTAACTTTTCCAAATTATCTCAATGTCCTGTACACTTTCAAGATAAAAAGTAAAATATGGAGTTGTTAAGAGACATGCAGCATCAGACATAATTATTGTTAACACTGCAGTTATTGTGATGTGATTGGCTTAGGGGTATTTGACCTATGTATATATTGCGGTGGCTCAATTTCTCTGTGTCTATGGTCTGATGAAGCAGTAGTGAAAGTGCATGCCAAGTTTTATTTCTTTGGCATCTAAGTTTTGTTTGGCAATAAACACGTTTCTATTTCAGCCAGTGTGTTACTTCATTGGTTTTGTTTTGTGATTATTCCGTTTTTCTTGCAATGGTATATTTATCTAAGTCTGTGCATTTCTATAGTTTTTAGTTTAAAGTATGTTTCCTGAACATGTGCAATATTAGCACAACTTCTGCATTTTCATTAATACCTGCTCAACCTATTGCTCACTTATTTTAAGAGTTAGCAGTAAATGAATTCCTGGTATGCTAGAGTGATTTAGCTGGTGACATGACAAAATGGAGAGACAAACATTCACATGCACAAGAAATATATAACTAACCCTGTCCCTGGAAACACTGTGTGTGCGTGTGTGTGTGTGTGTGTGTGTGTGTGTGTGTGTGTGTGTGTGTGTGTGTGTGTGTGTGTGTGTGTGTGTGTGTGTGTGTGCGTGTGTGCGTGTGTGCGTGTGTGCGTGTGTGTGTGTGTGTGCATGCACTTGTGCCTTTATGCAAAATTATCTTGGCCAAGTTTCAGTTAATGTTAATAATATTGCATTAGAAGACAATAGACTGAGGCTGTTGTGGGTATGTGTGTGTGTGTGTGTGTGTGTGTGTGTGTGTGTGTGTGTGTGTGTGTGTGTGTGTGTGTGTGTGTGTGTGTGCATGCACTTGTGCCTTTATGCAAAATTATCTTGGCCAAGTTTCAGTTAATGTTAATTATATTGCATTGGAAGACAATAGACTGAGGCTGTTGTGGGTATAATACTGGGGAACCAAGACGTACAATATAAAACTTAATTGTAGGAAGTACTGGTTAGAACCCAAGGTGGTAATACACATTTACTCTATGCTCATAACACCAACTGCCTCTCATATAGTAATTGTTTGTCAGAAGTGTAGATAATTAGATCACTTGCCCTTGACCATCAAATATAAATCAGTGGCAGCAGGTGTGGGATTATATTCCCTTATCATCACCTAAATAACAAACTCTATAAATGGAAGTTTACCGTGACACAGTGACTATCATTTTTGGAAAAAATGCTGGCACAAATCATACTTAAAATTTGGAGGTAAGAACTGAGGAAAATGCAATGAAGTATAGATATACCTAAGCCAGTATTCTCTCATTTCTGCTAAAAGCAGTATCTCAGGTGAATTTATGGTATTCCTCAAACTGTAACTTTTTCAGTTGGATTGCATTATCACACATGTTAAAGTACTGTACCCAGGTTGTGTGTATAGTACACATGTAAGGTGGATGTGTGGGCTATACAAACAGATCTGTAATGTGTGTCATTTGCTTTAGTTAATGGGTTCATCATATAGTCTGTAATTCTCCACATTAGCAAAACAGTTTTATTAATATTTCCAATATTAGCCAACGCACTCCCTGTAATATCAGAACTGCTTAGGGTATTACTGACATTGATGGTATCAGTATGTCCTGTAACACCTGAAAAAAAGCATGTAAGGCAGGTCCAAAAAAAATTATATGCTTACATTCTAAGAAAGAGATCCAACAAATTTAACACATAAACCCATGTAATGTCATGCAAGGCTGCATACTATTAGAGTGCACATGATTTCTGTGATGACATGCACAAAGTGTAAGATTATATTTACACAGCAACACCTCTACACATATTAACATGTTTTATACTGAATTTTAAAGTCACTGCTTATTATCTGGACACCAAAATGCTGGCCAGATAACGTTGCATATTTGTAGAAATTATTGCTTTTACAATATACATTGATATCAACCTTGTCACACTCACATTAATTAGAAAAGGTATATCCAAGAGGAAGATGTTTACCTGGTTGTTAATTTTGGATTAGAACTTGTATACTACCCAAAAAGATGGTCCACATTGGAAAATTAATGCCCACTAACAGTAAAATGCATTCAATGATATCAAAGGTGTTTCCCTTTGCTACCTTGAACTACACTGGACATTGTTACCTGAATACCCCAATGAGAATGCAATTTATCATTCTTTTAAGAATTTTATGACACACCTGTTTACCCAATGCAGACATTTTAAAAGATTAGTATGCTTCATACATACACGTATATTGTAGTTCTGGGCATAAAAGCTTTCAGTAACTTAAAAACTTTCATACGGAGAATTACATTGTTTCATCTGTTTTTATATATTTGTATAAACCAATATAATAAAATGAACTGTTTAGAAGAATATTTAACTGTCTAGCACATAAAGCGTTCATACGTATCACTATGTCTTTAATATAGTGCAACCTGTTACCATAATTATTAAAACTATGGCAGAAATCTAGTTATGTCTATGCAGAATAAACAATTCCATATTAGTAGAAAACTCACATACAAGTACTGTTTGGTAAAGCTGTTTTCTTGACATTCTCCATCTCAGTACTATATTGAATAGCAGCATGATATATTATGGTACACATACTACACATACATACAAATGGTTTCAGAGCTACATCAAGGATCATAAACAAGCAATGAAATGGTCTGATGAACTCTCACCCTTCCTCCACAACCCTACTGAAGTCCCCCAAGGCTCCATCCTAGGACTCCTACTCTTCAACATTTTCACAAACAACCTTCACACTGCCTCTCACCCTGGGACCCTTATTCAATACACTGATGATTCTACCATAATCTGCACTGCTCAGTCAGAACTACTTTCAAAAACTCAACAGTCCTTTACTCAAGTCAAATCTTGGCTAAGAAACGCCCAACTCTTTTTTAATCCAAAGAAAACAAAACTATTACTCTTTCATCCCAAAAACACCTCCCCTGTCACTGATCATTTCAACATCCTTGCATCTGACAACACTGTCATAGAAATAGTGCAGGAAATCAAACTTCTAGGTGTTATCATTGACAAACTTTCATTTGACTCCCATATACAGCAAACTATAAAGAAAACTCATCAAAAATGGGGCATCATATATAGAAACAAACATTTCTTTACTGCAACAACCAAAACTATCCTTGCAAAAACATTTCTATTTCCCTCCCTTCTTTATGTTGCCCCTATCTTAACTAACTTACAAAATTCTACCCTAAGCAAGTTGGAACAGTGCTACAACAAAGTTGCAAACAGTGCTACAAACTCTAAATATCACACACACCACTGTAAACCACTCCTAGAATTAAACTGGCTTGAACTCCCCAACCAGCTTGCCTTTATTCAGCTATCCACCTTGCACAACCTTATTTTCAAGCCTACTACCTGGCCTGCACTAACCAATCTAGTCACACCTTACACACCAACTCGATCCCTACGATCACAAGACAAAAATCTCTTAGCTATCTCAAAACCCACAAGAAAACCTGGTCACTCCCTGTATTCATACTCTGTCTCTATACTTTGGAATTCACTACCTCTAGCTACCAGGTCTATGCCTGGCCTAACACATTTCAAACCCTCTTTAAAAAATCATCTCAAAAAATACATGGCTCTGCTCCTGCATAAAGCCTGCCTAATGCTCATATCTTCCTCTTCTGTCACATTTCAATCCCTCACAGACTGCAAGATCCTAAGGCTCTTATAACTCCTTCTTTACTTCCATACCATATCCTTAAGCTACTGCTCAGATTTTATTCAAATTCAAAGTCAATGTCAAAGAAAACTTTATTGTCATTCAGAACTACACCGCAGTGTAGCCGAATGAAATTACAATGCTTCACTGAAAATGCAGGAAACAGTTGTAAATATAGAGAGAGAAAAATTAATACAATACCACAGTAGAATTTTAATAAATATCAATTTGTAAGTAAAATAGGACAGCAGTGACCCACGCCCATCCCAAAACAGGCGACAAGGAAGACAAGGAGCAATAGGAAGGTAATATTGCCAAAGTAAAGTTGAAACAATAGCAGCATATCTATGATAAGAATGAATTATTGCACAGTTTGTATATTGCACTTTACAGTCCCTCAGTATGTAGGTGAGCTACCTTAGTATTGCACTTAATTATTGCACATCCATAAAATAAGACACTTGATAGCCTAGTTATGTTGCTTCTATTCGTCTTCGCTCTCTTTCACTATCCATCTGCATCACTAACTTTCTGGCTCCTATTTTCCTAATTGAAACTAACATTCTGTTCTATTTTGCATGTACTGTTATAGTCAGTGTCACACACTGCACTACCTATGTACTACTTTTTTGGTCACTGTCTACATCATGTATGGTGAGAGTGACTATTATGGTCTGTAATGTTTTAACTGTATAGAACTGTCTAGCTGTGTAGTAATATACTGCAACATCTTGTAGCAGTTTGTTCTTTCGTCTTATTTTTTTATAGTATTTCTAATGTAATTTTTATCATATTGGATTGTACTGTACTTGTATTGTACTGTATGTGAAGCTTTTCTCCCCGGGCATCTGCTGAAAATGGGTTCTGTAAACCCAGTCAGACCACCCCAGTAAACAAATGTCAAATAAATAAATAAAATAAATAAATACTGTACAGTCATCATTTGATGAGATTATTTAAGAATCTCATACATTTTGTTTGAAATCGTCAATAGCTTCAGTATAACAGGCAACCATATTTTAAATGATAGTCATGGTTCAATAAAAAGATACTATAGTTAGTACACAAGGATGACAGCAAAGGCAAGATGTAAGTATTTTTTATGCTAATACTAAACCATGAGCATATAAACATATTTGCAACTGTGATTGACTACTGATGGTTGAAACGAGGAATATTTTGTGGTTTTTGGTAGGTGTAATATATGTAAATGAATATTGAATATGACCTCTCATTGTTACTGCAGTTGACGTATTTGATATATGATGAGCATTATGTGGTTTCTGTGTTAAGCTAACTACTGCTGTAGCATGGAACATGGAACAAAGGCAATATACCATGCTGTTATATACTTTACTGTAGCATGGAACAAAGGCAATATACCATGCTGTTATATACTTTACTGTAGCATGGAACAAAGGCAATATACCATGCTGTTATATACTTTACTGTAGCATGGAACAAAGGCAATATACCATGCTGTTATATACTTTACTGTAGCATGGAACAAAGGCAATATACCATGCTGTTATATACTTTACTGTAGCATGCAACAAAGGCAATATACCATGCTGTTATATACTTTACTGTAGCATGGAACAAAGGCAATATACCATGCTGTTATATACTTTACTGTAGCATGGAACAAAGGCTATATACCATGCTGTTATATACTTTACTGTAGCATGGAACAAAGGCAATATACCATGCTGTTATATACTTTACTGTAGCATGGAACAAAGGCAATATACCATGCTGTTATATACTTTACTGCAGATAAGCTGCCTTGAGAGTTGCTACTTTTAGTGTGATGGTGATTATCCATTGCTATCTGTAAAACATTAAAATTACTATATAGCCCTATTGGTATGATTAGTTTAATTATACGTTCAGGGGTTCTGTTGTGTCTGCATCGCTACATGCTGCCATCAGTAGGCTGAAGAACTGACTTGCCTTTACAGTTGTTAGTAATGCCAACATGTTCTTTTTGGAGTCTCTCATGTATGGTCGCGATTTATTATACCTGTAGTAACAATTTTGGACTTCAGATAGATCTGAAGGGTAAACAGGTTATGTGTACTCAGTAGTCATTCTCTAGTAATAACATGTTTTTAATTCCTGGACTTGTACATGCACTGGGCATGGGTAGCTCAAACCATGGAACTAGCTGATTTTAAAATTTTAATTGCATATGTAAGGAGCATTGAATTTAAGCCATATGACTACCTTATTTTGTTTTTTTTCTTTCTCACTCTTAATATCTGCCAGATTTTAAGTCTTCAGTTTGCTATGCTACCTGTATATAAGTATTGTAATTGCACTCTTATTGTATACAATGTCATTACCTGCTACTACTGTTTGTAAGAACTGTCTTCTTGAAGCATTGTTGTCTAAGATTATCGGTCTTGTCTCCCACTTGACCAGTTCATTCTGTTCTAGTCTTTTTACCGTTATGAATGTCTGTTACTATTTTTTCTTTATTGTATTATACAATTTTCTTTTCACTAACAAAATAGTTTACTAACAATGGATCTTTTCTCCCTGGGCCTCTGCTGAAAAAGGGTTTTATGCCCAGTTGGAGTCTGCCAGTAAACAAATGTAAAACAAAAATAAATGTTTAACCTAGAGAAATACGTAGATGTGCAGTTACCATTTCTTAACTCCACTAACTAGCAGTGTTATTTAAATGATAACATTCATCTTTTTAGTTACTCCTGACTGCTATTAAAGAAAAAGATCCTCTGAAGGTGGAAAGCATGTGTAAATTACAGTATAAACCTGAAATGCAGTATGCTGAGGTCACAACTCCTAACACTTTGCTAATATTGAAGTTTGGTAAATATACTTTGAAGATTAAAAAAAAAACTCTAGCATCACTTGTTATAGATTCATAGAGTAGTACTAGGCTAACTGCCCTTGTGGACTGTTTTAAGCCTAGCCAATTACTCCATATGAGAATCAAACCCTGCACCTTGCATCTGTAAGGTAAATACCTTAACCATTATGCCAACCTCCCACCCATCCATAGGTTTATATTAATTAAAAAAATTACAGTAACATTATCATAATCTAAGACTGCAACTTTTATGTCAGCTTAATTTTGCACTGAAATTAATGTAATTTTATTCATTACTTTGCTACATACTAGACATGGTATATGCAGGTCCTTGCATAAAAATATTCTTCCTTTCTGTAGCAGTTTATTCCATAACATATAGTAATCCTTCTAACTATGCCTACAATCACATTATCGTGATGGTTGACAAATAGAACTAGGAATGAAAGAAGCAAACAGAGAAATAAAATTTTCTTTACACATTGTTGACTGCATTAGTGTCTCTTTTCAGGGGAAGCCCAACATGGTAGGTTAAACTAGTAAGAAAAATTTGGCTAAGACACATGGGGACTTCCCTTACTCTTTTCAATAGGTGTTATGGGCTATTTCACATTCAGTTGAGCTACCACCTACTCAAGCAGACAGGACATTAGTTCAACATCTCATCAGAACAATGGTATACTCAGGGGTGCTACACCCCCAGTACCTGTGACAGGTGTATGTTTTATTTGCTGGTTTGTATGTTTAGTTTTATTTATTTGTCTGCTTGGATCATTTACACAGAGCTTGCCAATGCTTGTCAAACATGCCATTGTGATTGGAAGGTATCTGCTTCAATCCAGCTCCATCCAAGTTCGATAAGAAGTCTCAACTGATAAATTGCACTTCTTGTTGTATCAAAGTGCTGATATTTCTGCACTATTTAATGAGTTTCTGCACTATTCACACTCTAAAGTGCTGTTGAAATTTCATTGTAATAACTGCTGGGTTTCTGCATTTTCTGCACTTTTGCATTTATTTCAAAGTGTTTGCTTGTATTTTGCTGTTGCAATTATTGAGCCATGAAATCTGGGGTCCTTTGTAGTGATTTTACGTTTAGAAAAGTTTGGTCTGCATCCAGTGTTAGAGGAGAGAAGCCTTGTCTTTCAGACTTTTTGCAAATCACTCAGGAAACCTTAAGAGTGTGTTACTGTGATTGATCAATGGCCTGTTTTCCTTGTTTGTTGATTTTCTGTGCCTGCATAAAGTCACTGCATTTGTGTGATGCTGTTCACTTTGCAGCAGAGGTTAGTAGCTCTCTGTATAGATGCAGGCATTTAGAATCCAAATTGTTGTATTAAAACAACCTTAGATATTTCCTGCGCATCTGTTTTCCTAACTGGTCTATATTACTTTGTCAAAAACACAAATAAGAGAATACCTTGGTTGAATGCTTTCCAGTGAACCATCACTTCGTCAAACCAGTATTTAAATGAAAAATTTTCCAGGGGAAAAAACACTTGGCTGACCAACAGAGTTTCACAAAAATCACCCCTAATGGACCCCCTTCTAACTAAATATACCAATTCTGAGATCGCACTACAGTGGGGAAAAGGGCAAATTCCCAATGATGGCCCACTGTTTCTTTCCCCTGGGAAAATTTTCATTTCAATTCAGGTTTGACAAAGTGCCAATTCAATGAAAAGCGTTCACCAAAGAGATATTCACTTATTTGTGTTTTCGTCAAAGTAGACCCTTGCATAACAAACACCTTGTAGAGGAGGATTACTCTCTGAGATTACACTAAGATTACAGATCTGAGCCAAACAGCATCTAAGCAAACATAACGTAATCCCTTATCCCTGATAATATAGTTTGCACATAGAGTAGCATTGCTCCAAAAGTCTTAGCTTAAACATTGTAGTTTCATTTAACTAGGACCCAGGTAGACATACTCTAAATTTCCCTAGTATAATTCCACTTGTAATCCGTGGAGTAAACTTTCCTCCTAACTCTGCAGCCAACTTGGTGGAAATGGACATTGTGAGACAATGCAGTAATTATCTCATGTTTAGTGACAGTCGTCTAATTCCTAAACAATCAGATACAGCGCGTTAGTGATGTAATTATTACGCTTCATTGGAAACAAGACCCTCACACACAGCCACTATAATTACCAAATAGGTTCTCAGAACTACACAGCATCAGACTGTATGTGCAACCCACACTAAAGACCAAACACATAGACTTGTATGCTGAGGCTCTTAAAAAGTCATTTTCCCTAACCTCAAAGATGTCTTAGATGCAGCTATAGCAATAAAGCAACACACAGACATTCTGCCAAACCAACATCCACCATGACACATATAGCTTCAACTCATGGTGCCTCACTTCATAAACCCATAAGGAAAAACTCCACATAAACAAATGTTCAAGTCATAGGTGATTCAGTTGTGAGAGCCACAGTCAGCTGCCCATCAGGGGCCAGCAGCATTCTACCTTCTCTGAAGATATTGCCACAATATGAGCAGAAGATAATTGACTTTAACAATTGCCATAGTTTTAGGTGCCATTTGAAGGGGGCTGATTTTTGTCAGCTTGGAAAGATACGATTAACAGACTATGCTGCTTCAAATGGTCTGCATCTGTTCCCTTTAGGCTTTTTAGTACTGGCTAAAACTTCATCTACCCCATAGTACTTTTTTTAGGCAATAACAATCTGATAAGCATTCTAACATAGCAAAACCAACCCTGGATAATCTAAAGGTACTAACAGTCAATGCCAGGAGTTTCAGTAAAACGATCCACTTTCTGCAAACTCTCCTCACCCTGGAGAATGTAGACATCTGTGTCATTATGAAGACATGGTTTAAAGTCATGGAGAACCCCCCCCCCCTCAAATAATGCAAGGCTATAATGCCTTCCACACAGTCAACCAGTTAGTGCTCAAAAAGGGACAATGGGTGGTGACATCTCAATATTCATTAAAAACTCACCTCAAGACTGGTCAAATAGTATGATGCACTTCAGTTTCTTGTTGTCAACTTACCATAAATAAAGTCCCATTCCATATCACTTAAACTTCTAGGTCCCCTACTATGACCCAGGACACCAGTACCACATACCTCAATGAACTGGAGTTGCTCTGCATTATAACCAGCATTATACTGCTGGGTGACTTTAACTACCACACTCTAAACTACGAAACACACACAACTTCCAGTTCACAGGCCCAGACATTCCTGGACTTTGTCAACACAAATAGTCTGTTCCAGATAATTTGTACACTCACTAGAGGCACCAGCATCCTCGAGCTCATTCTAACAGACATAGGGAACTTTTCACCCACCCATGCGTAACATCCAAACTTCAAATAGCTATAAAACCAGGACCAAACACGGCTTCAGGTAAAAACGAATTATTTAATGGAGGTAAGCGCTTTCACGCCTTACAGGCACTTCATCAGATGAATAACAACAGTAATAGCTGTAAATGAGCTGTTGTTATTTGTCTGATGAAGTGCCTCCAAGGCATGAAAGCACTTACCTCCATTAAATAATTTGTTTTTACCTGAAGCCGTGTTTGGTCCTGGTTTTATATCTATTTGATTCACTTTGTGTTCTACAAAGTTTTTATTCCAGGAGCTTTACTGCTGCAGCATTGTTCTACTTCCATTGGATAACATCCAAACTTGTCAGGTTAAGCGATAAAACAGTATCCTTTGAAATTAAATTACAACCTCTGACCCCATACAACCATCAAACATTGAGAAATGATTCCAAAACAAGCTTCCTACTACCAGTTAGTAATACCCTGTTAAAATTTCAAGCCCTTTTAAACCACATAACTTTCACTGCCTATGCAGAATTGTTCACAGAGACCGTATACCATTATGTAAAGAGCTGCACTGAGGCAGCTGTACTCACCCAAAATAAGTACAGGACTAATTCAAAGAATAAGCCACCCTAGTGGAATCCCAGCATCAGAAAGTTGTATAACAAAAGGAAGAAAACCATGGCAAAAACTACGAAGTGTAATGTCCAGCAAGTTAAGAAATCATCAAAATAACTAAGTAACACAAGAGTCTTACCAAGTCCGCCAAAGCAAAATTTTACGAATAAAAGCCTTGCAAGCTAAGAGTAATCACAAGGCTTTCTTCAGCTATGTCCTTGACCTCAAAAATAACAACACATTTCTAATGAGCTAATTTTAAATGGACACACATACAGTGAGCTGGAGGATATAGCAAACATACTAGCTTATAAATTTGTGTGGTTTAATGGGGCTTGAAATTACTGTTCATACTTTATTGCTTATATTTTTATTACTATACTCTGTACCTAAGGATTCTCTAAAATATGTCACCAATTTTGTTACTAAAATGTCATTTTACAATATGTGGAGCTTTTCTTTCCAGGCCTCCGCTGAAAAAGGACCTGTGTCAAGTCGGAATTTCCTGGTAAATAAATAAATAAATAAATAAAATTTAGCCCCAGTTTCACTTCACTTCCCTTACAATACCCCCTCTCAAGAGATACTCTCAACCAGACCACCTCTCCCCGGCTATCCCTAGCTGACAAGTCTATAATGCACTCTTCAAGGCAAAAATTACTGCATCTATGTGCCCAGTTAACATCCTAGGATACCTCCTGAATAGTTGGAAACATGACCTCTTGAGCTGTTCAAACTTAGCCTCCTAACTGGCTTCATGCCTAACTAATGGAGGACTGCAAAAGTTATCGCTCTGCACAATTGAGGGTTATTTACTGAATTAACTACAGACCCATAAGTCTGGGTAATCTCATATACTTACCATGAATATTATAAATAAAGACATGGGAATCCTTCAGACACTGGATCCATCACAGTTTTTCCCCTCAAAATCAGATTGTGTCTATTCCACCCAGTGGGCTTTTTCAAGATAGTCAGTAAAGCTGTGGATGTGGGCAAAATGGCACATACTGCCTATGCTGACATGACCAAAACATTCAACATTATTCTCCATTTCGGCATTGTTGGCAGACTCAAAAAAACAATAGTAAACCCTTATGCCACCCATCAGATAGCCAGTTGGCTCACGGTTAGGAAACAGGAAGCAAGGATAGCAGACTGGGACAGCTCCTTTTTGGCATCTACTTTTTGGAAGTCAAAGCTAATGTCAAAGCCCCCGGTTGTCAAATTTATGGATGACTTCAATGGATCCTCATTCATGGAATCCCCCAAAGGCACTAATAGGGTTTGTCACAAATTAATAACCACTGCCATAACCATGGTGATAAGTGAATGCCAAAAACTGCATAATAGCATCCTTTCAACAGTCATCCACCTCAGGGCATTATCTCATAGACAATACACCCTTAAGAGTAGATGCAAGTCATTAGGGACTTGGGAATATTTGTTGACAGTGACTTGCCTTTGACCATCATGTGTCTACTGTTCAAAGTAAATTATTCTGTCTTGTGCAACTTATAAGCAAGGGTATGACACCCAAGTTCAAGGGTGTCATTTAACTTCTAAACCAAGCTTTTTTTAGGGCAATCATTGGTTTCAGTAATGCTTTCAGTATGCACCTGACCAGCCATATGCAACAACTGGAATGCTTATAGAGGTTACTCACAAAAAGAATACAAGGTGTTAACCACATGGAATACACAGACCACCTCAAGGTCTTATCTTTGATATCAGTCTCCTACAGAATACTGGGAGGTGATCGGTACCTGGATTAGAAGGCATTATCTGATCAAGTGCTGATGGACTTTCTGCATGTCTGCAACTCTTACAGCATTAGAAATAGCAGATAAAAAGATCTAAATCCAATTTACAACATAAATAAAACATGGTGAAGGTACAAGTACATGTCTCAGGGACTACCTTTACTCAGAAACAGGATTCCCTTTCATGTGAAGTAGAGTTGGTCCCTCACCCTATTCACAAGCATCCCAGACCAATGAACAGGGAATTGGAAAATGATTCTTGGACTGGCACTTATACACTTGTTTGTCAGAGGCAGCTTTTAAATCCTCTGCCATGGATAATTTAGTGTGTCAAGTAGAAATGAGAAAACAGGGCTAGGCTTAAAAAGGCTTCCTAGGACTGTTAGGCTAATAATCAACTATTAACATATAGGTCTTTCTATCTATAGCTAAATAAATATATCTATATCTATATCTATATCTATATAGACATAGATAGATATATATGAGTAGATTTATATGGGTCTACTCCAGAAGATCTACTTCTCAAAACATCAGTCTTTATATGATTGAGACCATATGATCAATGCTTTGAAAAATCAGTCTGTTTGTACTGAGATCGTGGTGTAGTGGAGATCAGGGAATTGGTCCTTTTCCCAACTGTAGTGTGATCTTAGAATTTGTACATAAGCTTATCAGGCAGTGTGGGAGAGCAGGGGGACTTTTCTCACTGCACAACACTGTTTCTGGTCTTTGATTTTTTACAACTTTTCAAAATGTCGATCATAATGATTCACCCATATGAAGTTTGACATTTTGATAAGTCCATTTTCAGAACTAGATCCATCTGTGTGTGTGTGTGTGTGTGTGTGTGTGTGTGTGTGTGTGTGTGTGTGTATATATATATATATATATATATATATATATATATATATATATGTATATATATATATATATATATATATATATATATATTTATATGGTTCTCCTTCACAAAGTCGAGACCATATGCTTGAAATTGTGAAAGCTCAACTCTGTGAATGCATACAGCGCAGAATGGGAGATTTCCCTTTCTGCGCTGTAATGTGATCTCGGTGTGGGGGGGTCCAGGGGGGCTTGCCCCCGCTGCAGAAACACTTTGTTGTGTTACATTTTTTCTGTTTTTCAGCTCCCTTTCATGAAGTTGAGCTACAGAAATTCAAGCATATGGCTTCGGCCATATGCATTTTGAGTTTCTGAACGTTCGACTTTGTGAAAGGGAACTATATATATATATATATATATATATATATATATATATATATATATATATATAGATATAGATATACACATATATGCAAGTAAGTGTGCAAGGGTGATGGAAGTTAGACAAGAAGAAAGAGTTAAAACCGAAAGAAAAGAAGGTGGTAAAAATAAGAACGGAGCGGGGTAGGGGAGAGACATCATGGGTAAAGTAAAATAGAATGAAGAAAATGAGATACAAGAGAGGAGAATGGGAACAAGTCATGCTACCTATTGTAGAACACATGCAGGAGGCTCATGATTCAAATGTTGTAAGTTAATTATGGATGACTTGGTAGGAGTGCAGTGGTCATATCATTAGTAGTACGGATTTCCATCGCAGGTTGCTAGTGTTAAGAAACTTTCATCAGAACCATGAAGTCTCTTCCGAGGGGTAACTACAGAGGGTATTTTTGTGGGGATAGTGACAAAAAGGGAAGATCTGAGTTTACGATTATGGGAGGTTAAGCCTAGGATGCATCTCTGTTAAAGTGGAAGCCAATTTGCCTTTTGAAGTGATGTTCTCCTTAGAGTCTAGGGGAGATGCAATAAAAGTTTGTTGTGCACTGCCAATCAGAATGAGTTGATCAGTGAAACAAAAAAAATGAAAAATTTTGCTGACTGTTAATAGGAAACTGATGTTTTAAATTATGGCTTTTGAGAAAGTGGCAGAGAACCTATGTCCAAGTCACTGTCAACAAATTCTGATTACTGTAATGTGTGAGATTTCCAGGCAGCGGGTATGTTTTGGAGTCGTAAGATGAAATGACTGCCAGTGTAATGGGGTTGATTCCCAACTACATCTTCTTTCATCCTATAATGTCAGCAGAGACACTATTAAAAAGGTACAGGCTTTTAACTTTTCAAAAGAGATGTAAGAAATTTGCTGAGCTTAGTCATTCAAATCACTGAAGTCAATCACAATTAACATCTCTCATTTTGAAGCACATCTTGAATTAATGAATTTAGACATTGGGAACCAGTGGCAGACATCTGCTGGAGAATGACTGTGTTTAGCTGGGACATTAATGTGCTATATATGAATGTTACTGTTACATCTTAATCCACAGAGCATCAATTACATGGACTTTAGTCAGATGCTATCAACCTCCAGCAAAGCACACACAAACAATGGCATTGTTTAACAAGTGCTATGTAAATTGAATAGCCAAGATCAATACCAGTGCACAGTCATTGCTGGTCTTTTCTTAGGAAATAATTTCCCAACATTTAACACTATTGTTTTAGATACTTATTTGTTAATTGGGTAAATGCATTGGACATACGTTCCCCTTTTCTGGGGTGACCAGGAAGCACTGTCTGGTTAAATAACTTACTCTGAGTCACAGAGTATGCTGATAGAATCAAACTTTGGAATACAGGAAGAAGTTCATTAACAGTTTATAGCATTAATCCTCTGAGCTAACTGCCAGATTACTATACAAGAATACTTTTTTTTTCAAAATTGGGCAGATCTCCAAGTAATAGTTGATTTCAGCAGTTTAAACAGATTAACCTTATAGTATAACATCTGGAAGATATTTATGGACTTGTTTTAATGTTGTGCCTGCAGGACATCTTCTACATAGTTTGCTGATTGAATGCTACTGTCATAGTTAATTAGGTACTGATTTGCATTTAGCATTGCAGGAACAAACATTGTGAAATGCTTTCTTTTAATGTCAGCTACATTTATTACACAAGGCAATTTTGTCTTCTATTAAGAGTTCCCAGCCTCTTTGCAGTTAATACCACTAATCTTTTTTTTTTTAAATAAAGGCGTATTTTTATGCCAACATTTGCTTCACATAATGGCATTTCTATCCCTAAGTAAAACTAGTAATCATTTTGTAGTAGAATTGCACTGTTTGCTTTCTTTGAATCCTTGAATTTTCTTGGTCAGGTATTCCGATAGTCTGTCACATGTGCATCTTTGATGACTATGTACTGGTTAATGGGAAATACACTTTCTGTTAATAATAAAATGTAAATACATGAAAATTATGTTAGGAATATCAGCACTAACCAAATTACACTAAGTCTAGGAGTGTATCATAGGTCTGCAGGAAGGTACTAAGCTAGCTGACCTTGCAGGCCATTTTAAGCTAGGCCAATTTCCCTTCAAAGGTGAAAATCAAACCCTTTACCTCATGTCTTTGAGGTAAACACTTTAACCATCATGCCAGCCTCCAACCACAAAAATGTATTCATGGGTTAATACTAGGCGATCAGTCTGCAAGCTATTACATGCCTAGTTTATTACTAGCTAGTGAGCAAAGGTAAGAATCAAACGTTGCTTCTGAGAGATAAACACCTTAACCATTATGCCAATCTCTGTTCTGTGTACTGTATATAACCTGATAGCTGCTTGTACAATACGATGGTTGCTGAACATGATCTGCTCACCATTAAGTGCCAGTTACTACTTTTTAGTTTACCAATCTCTGACTTTTTCAGACTCATCATACTCTAACGCTCATATTCTATCATACTTATGTGCTTTTTGTTGCTCTTCATGGCCTCAGACATCATCTCTTACATCCATAAATATCGGAGAAGATTTATTATGACTGTACTATTACAATACTTTGTATTGCTCATACATGTTTTTTCAGAAGTTGTCCCATCCTTCTCACTTTTTCTTTTGCATTTCTAATATTCCAGCCCTTCTACTAGGGCAACTCATACCATTCTCTTCAACACATTGGTTAAGTAATGTACTACTGTATGTGCATTAGCCAAAATATCTTCAGGGGATCTTCTTTTTCGGTGATACAGCTGCTAGAATAGCCACTCACTTTCAAGCAACTGCTCCACCTGCTCCCTCTGTCATACCTCTTCAGTCCTCATTGACCTTTTTTGCACTAGATATTTTGTCGATTAATTTATTTATTTTATTCCTGTTTGATTACCAAAAAAGTCTGATTGGGAAGGAGCCCATTTTTAGTGGAGGCCCGGGGAAAAAAGCTCCAAATATTACAAAACATGTTCAGAACAATAATTTTACAGTCTTTAAAAATAATAACCAAACATACAGTTTAAATAATTATACCAAATTAGACATAATATGAAAACATTGGTTAAGAGGAGATACATGTTATATGACAATGATTTAATAGTTAGATACATTTTAGCCAGTTTATAGAGAAATTAAAGGTAATTTAGTATAATACAAACAGGAATTGCAATAAGAAGTGAGAGAAAAGCAGGCTTATTTTATATTTAGAGAGACAGCTAGCGGAGAGAAATTGATAGAAATAAGGAAGTGAGTGAAGAAGGGAGAGTAAGGAGATGTAAGGTATGAAAAGGTATTTGTTCACATTTAAGAATGTAGTTTATCCTGCTGTTGAGCAGGAACAGAGTCATCTTCGGAGTGGTTTTGCAGGATGGAAGAGAGGGTATTGACGTGAAGGATAGCGATAAGGAGTTCCAGGCCTTAGCAATATGGTACAGACAATGCCCAACAGATTTGATAGGTTTGTGGGCAGACAGTAGTTTTTGGTCATTGGATCATAATGACTAACTAGGACAACAGTTGTGTAGAATGTTATTTAGATAGCTGTCAAGATTCTGTTTATAAGCTATCAGAGACTGGATTTTACTAATCCTCCCTGAGACATTTCCATCAGCACAGATGGTTCTCTGGTTCATAGTACCTGTATAATATCTGCAATAATTATGTTTCTTTTGTTCAGAAAGCACTATAATTCAGATTACATGCAGTCTGCCAGTCTCACAGATAGCTGAAGTGGAAGAAAGGTTAAAATTGCTGATGTGAACTTCTACAGTCTAAAATCAAATGCTGTTGAGGAGAATACTTGGAGCCAGTTGACAAGTTTGGCTTTATGATTACATGGATGGCACATTTGCAAAAATAGAACGTTACTTGCAATCAACATTATTTTTGACTAATAAATGCTAAGAGAAACAGAAAAACAAGGAAGAAATTATTTTTAAATCAATGGAGTAAAACATTTAAAATATAGAGAAAGTGTTAATGCATGGAACCATATTTCCTGCATTCATCCATGGAGGAGAGCTGTAGCCATCCACACTCATACCAACTCAGTGGATAATATCTCTGGGGTTCAGTAATATGCTCATTGCTCAAACTAATTGCCCAAGGCAAGTTGGCCAGTTAGTGCAGTGGTGAGAAAATGTGATTTAATGACAACAGGTATGGTTGCAGTAAGAAAGACATCACTGTTTCCTTACCATGTCTCTGAATTGAACACTAGAACTGTCAGACCTGACTATTCTTATGTTCTTCCAAATAGTCCATGCATTACATTAGTGAAGTCACACCCTTACCCACAGATGCATGTGCACACACACAAACACACACATACACATACACTCCCAGATGTTCCCCTACACACATCAACATCCACTCATCATCAAAGAAAGCCACCGTTACTTGATTATACACAACCCATTATACACACACACACACACACCCACACACACATACACACACTCCCAGATGTTCCTATAAACACACCAACATCCACTCATCATCAAAGAAAGCCACCGTTACTTGATTATACACAATCCAGCACACACACACACACACACACACACACACACACACACACACACACACACACACACACACACACACACACACACATGCACATGCACACACACATGCACCCACATACAGACTCTTGATTCTGTACTTCACATCCCTGTTGTGATCACCCAAGTAGACAAACACTCACACATATACAAACACATTCATTTAACCTCATTTGTGCCATTACAGATGTGCACACTCATCCCACATGTGTACACACTAATACACTTCTACCCCATGTCTTTGCTGAACTTACTTGCACTGAGAATAATTGTCATAGGTGGCACTTTCCTCCTAGTCTGAAATTGGGAGCTGCAGACAATCTTGGGGGAGATCATAGCATTAGACTCTCCAGGAAGCTATTTCATTAGCATATGTCTTCACCCATAAGACCGCTGTCTATGCTGAGGTTGCCCTGAGTGGAAAATTTCAGCAGTAGAATGGCCTCTAAATTGGAAAGGTTTAGCATAATGCAAAAATATTTCTAGATAAGGCTTCCACATCATAATAATTTTTACAAATGCCAGAGACTGCCTCATAGACAGAGGAAACACTTAGTTTTGTGATAAATGAATTACTCCCTCTGTTTCGTAAACAGTGTAAACTCTGAGCTAACAAATTAAGTTTAGTGATGTAGTGCGACATCCATCATGTCAGGGGTGCCAAAAAACATGAGTTAAGAATTTGTGTTCAGTCAGGAAGTGGTTTTTCATTACATTTTCCATTTAATAAAGGTGTTTCTACAGCATATTCTGTGCTTATACTTTATGTTTTTATGTTAACAGGAGTTAGCAAGACCAGTTGTATTTCCTGTTATAATGCAACATTTTTAGAGTTGCGACAGGGTTTTGAAGCAAGTATGGAATGTCAACTCTCTAAATTTGATGCAGAGATTTTCAAGTTACCTTTAATGCAAATTCAGTGTGGTAGTTATGCAGATTTGTAATGACATTAAGCAGTAGAACGTATTGTGGCACTAAAATATGAATTTATTTTGAGCTTGGATTTCAAGTATTAGATATCTATACTTCAAGTGTAAAGTAGTTTGAATTATCAGAAGTGTCTCTTATTCACTTTATTTTGTGTTCAGCTTACAGTGTACAACATGTATAGCAGTAACGTTTCTGTTGTCAGTCAGTCTAGATATCTATCGGTTCGTCTTGTACCTACACAATGGTATGGCATAGAAAACCAAAATTGAAGAAGAATTCAGTTATAAGAAGATTATTTTTGTTGGAACATCTGCTACATCTCTCTCGGATATCTGGATCACTGGGTAGCAATAATCTGATGCGTCTTATGGGAAATAGTGAAATGGGAACCTTATAAGTAGATACATTTGCATAACTACAGTGTAGCTACTCTATATTTATTCATTTGTTAATCAGGTAAGTAAATTGGCCATCATGGACCCTTTAAAGTCATGACTCAGGCCACAAGGGCAAGGCTAAAATGCAATATTTAAAGTTACTTAAGGGTAGCCAATTAAACCATATGATTTTGTCAGCTGGCAAGTAAGTAGAGAAGAGTATTGAAAACTCTTGCAGACACTGGAACACCACACTTTCTACACAGGAACTAACCACAGATCAGGAGTGAACTCTGAACCCAGGAGCTGTGAGGCAGGAATCCTATCCACTGAAACAGTGTTCATTGGTTCACTGATTTATAACTTCAGCCATACACACAGGCATTGTAGAGAGTAGCTGAAGCCATCTTCTTCTCCCAGATCTTAAATTTTAAGCATCTTTTTAAATTTAATTTATTTATTTAACATTCTCTTGACCAGGAAAGTCCGACTAGGACAGAGCCTACTTTCAGAGCAGGCCCAGGGAGAAACACTCCAGATGCAGGTCTTTGGAATGTGGGATGAAACCAGAGTACTTGGAGGAAACCCATGCAAATGCAGGGAGAACATGCAGACTCTGCACAGAAGGCACCCTAGCTGAGAAACGAACCAGAGAACCTCTTGCTGTGAGGCAACAGCATTAATTGCTGCACCACAGTGCCGCCCATGATAAGGTGATAACTCTTCAGTAATGATCTAAGACCTCTTCAGCCCTTCCACTGAGGCTACTACTCTTCAGTAATGATCTAACACATAACCTACTTAAGGTCTCCAAACAGGTGAATGAAAACCCAGCAGGTCTTTATACACACACATACGCACACACACACACACACACACACACACACACACACACACACACACACATATATATATATATATATATATGTGTGTGTGTGTGTGTGTGTGTGTGTGTGTGTGTGTGTGTGTGTGTGTGTGTGTGTGTGTGTGTGGGTAAGTCTAGGACTAATGCTCGAAGACATGTTTCCACGAATTGGAAACAGCAGAGCACAGTTTCACGAAAGTGCTTTTCACTGAAAAAAAGCATTTTCAGGAAACTGCACTAAAAATGAGGAAATGTCTGTTGTTGAGATCGTGGCAGAGTGGGGATAAGGGAATATTCCCTTATCCCCACTGTAGTGCGATCTTAGAGTGAGAATATAAAAGTAGGGTGTGTGTGTGGGGTGCAGGGGGGCTTGCCCTCCTGCATAAACATGATTACTGTTGTTGTTTTTTTTTAATGTTGTTAGGTGTTTGTTTTTTACTTGACTTTCGTGAAAGTGCTTTTTTGGTGAAAAAGCACTTTTGCGAAACTGTGCTTGGCCGTTTCCGATTCTTTAAAATGTGCCTTCGAGCATTAGTCCTAGATCCGTGCATGTGTGTGTGTGTGTGTGTGTGTGTGTGTGTGTGTGTGTGTGTGTGTGTGTGTGTATGTGTGTATATATATATATATATATATATATATATATTTATCTCTCTATATATATATATATATATATATATATATATATATATATATATATATATATTTATATTTATATATATATATATATATATATATATATCAGCAAATACATATGCAATGTATTTGAGAAGCTCAAACATGGCAACGCTCTTTCCACTACTCAAAAGGCAAAAGAAGAACTGATATCTTCAATAACATTGACCATTTTTACTGATGGAGTACTATTCGGGGCTAGATTTTTGGGGACTAAGATGGTACAAATTTATAAATAGCTAAACTTTTTAAATGGTACAATCTAGAGTAGCTACTGTGCAAATTTCACATGCACAATATCTGCATAGCTGGCTATAGTCATCATGACTTACTAATCGCCCATGGATTTTTGTAAATAAAAGACAAAGTTTCTACTCCAACAGTTCATTCATTTTATTTAGCATTTGTTGACTGGGAAAGTCTGACTAGGACAGAGCCTATTTTCAGAGGAGGTCTGGGGAGATACACTCTAGATGTATGTCTTTGGAATGTGTGAAGAAACCAGAGCACCCAGAGGAAACCCACGCAAATGCAGGAAAGACATGCAGATTCCACACAGAAGGGACCCTAGCTGAGAATCAAACTGGAGAACTTCTTGCTTTGAGGTGACACCATTAACTGCTGCACCACACTCATGGTTCAGCATACTCCATTGTTCTTCTTAAGTTAAACTGTATAATAACCTACAGTATAAGAACTTCTAGGAGGTCATAACATAACTAGAATATAATATTTCTGCAACTCGAGAAATGTTTTGGTCAACTAATGTTTTTCAATACCTGCTTGAAACTAATCAATAAGCCTTCATACAATTGATTTCTGTGAACATTTTATGTGAGATGCTAAACATTTATTAAAACACTCTAATGTGTTTCAGTCCTATCTTTATTTTGCTACCACCAGTTTCTTTTCATCATCCAGGTATACTTTAAAGAAAATTTCCTTTCTGCAGATCTATTTATTTATTATTCCAGTTTTCCATTTTTAATAAATAGCCTAACTGGCAGGGCTGAAGAGGTCTTAGATCAATTCTAAAGAGTTATAACCTTAACAATTAACGAGGACCAGAGAACTGAATGTCATGTTCTTCACAGGTCTTCTTATCTCTTGTCCAGTGAATGTACAGAGAATGCAATTTCCTGAGGATAAAGAAAGACCTACCCTTAGAGTGCTCAAAGGCTTAAAGTCCAAGTCATTTTACAAGCAAACAGAAATGGAAAAAAAAACACAGAATATTTAAGGGAGGCAACATATAGCCTACTTGAGGTCTCCAAACAGGTAAATGAAAACCTAGCAGATCCTCACCTGAAGACCTAATGTGTCTAGCTGGAGTATAAGGCCACAATGACTCTAAAAAAGTACCCAGACTGTGAAAGGCCCAGTGGGTAAAGATCATGGTTTTAAATACACATCTACGTACAACTAATGGGTCTATGTTAAAATATCAAAAGTTGAATTCCATTAACCTCTATTTAGTGAGACAAAAACAGGGAATATTTGTTTATGTAAATGTTTCTTTCAGCGAAGACTAAAACAGTGAATAACGTAGTACCTAGGCTTTAATTGTAGTTGACCAGCTAATGTTATTGATAGTCCCTGAGGAGATATGTGGTCCACAGAGAGAAGCAGCTTTCAAACATTGCTGACAAATGTGGGGTGAGGGCAGGGAAATAAGGGTAGGTCCAAATACCCCCCCCCCCTCAGTAGCAGCAGAAGCAGTCACCAGCATTGCCACACAGGATATCCTTAAGTTTCATGTCTGCCGCAGCTGACTCAGAGAAATGTATATAATTCATGTATATAAACACACACACACACACACACACACACACACACACACACACGCACGCACGCACACACACACACACACACACACACACACACACACACACACACACACACACACACACACAAAAACACAATCTCACTCATGCACATAAACACACAAACCTAAACTAAACCTTCACATATGAGCAGCTGTGCTACTTTAATCACTCGGTCGTATAATGACTAATTAGCACCCCCCCCCCCTCGAATGCATCCTTAGCATTTAGCATGTCTGCATCGACATCTCACTGGTGTGCTGCATATGTTTGGGCTAAAGCACTGAGGTAAGGCTGTCTCAGAACTGGAAATGGTTAAGTTGCATTAACACTTCATGTACACCTCACAGTAACCCCTCCAAATTTGCCGCATAGATTTTTAAATAAAACTGTGGCTGATATTGTCCTTAAAGTACAGGCAAATGTCAATTCAAAGTTACTTATAAGAAATAGAATAAAGTGACAATTCCTGAAGTATTTATGAATAGTTAACTTTATCAGTCCAATGAGTTTTCATTGTAAGCTGTCAAGTTGTTTCAGGTAAATTGTATAAAGGCTACTGACTGCAGCAGTGCACTTAATAATAGGACAGATCAGTGTAATCTTTAGGGTTTTTTAGTCTTCCACTTCTTTTAAATCCTAAAAAAACACATTCTTATTTACTTCTCTCTTTTCCATCACACCTCCAGCATTTGCTCTCTACCTGAAGAAAAATTCTCTGAAATCTACTTGACATATAAAAATATCTATGCAAATACTTACAAGCAAAAATCGTAAACTTCCTGGACATTGTCGATACTTGGGAGCCTTGCAGTTGTCCTCCTATTGTTCCTTTATCGGGGGGGCAACTGTCCATATCTATTGAAATGAGTCTGTAAGTGACACACAAAATCCAAATCGCCTATACTAGATTTAATGTTATTGTCTGCCAAAAAAACAATTACTAAAAAATGGAAATCAAATCTAACCTAAATGTAATTAAAGTACTGGAGGGTGGCCTAATGGTTAAGGTGCTTGCCTTACAAACAAAAGGTGCAGAGTGTGAGCCCCACAAGGGATAAATTGACTAGGCTTAAAATGGCTCACAAAGGCAGTTAGCCTAGTACTATTCTATGAACCTATGAAAAAGGGATGAGTAAATTTCATAGAAAAAAATTGAATTTGTGGGAACCATGCATGCATTTTAATGTTCATGAGGAGGAGTGAGGTTTAAAGGAAGACAAAACTGAGCAATTTATGTAATCTTGGCATGAATATTTTTTAAATAGAAATAATGTATATGTAATGTATAATGAACTAATATGGTACATTATTATGGTGTGTTTTCTTTTCTATTAATGCATTATGTCGTAACTGATAAGTTTGTGAAGGTGTTTAAAAAATAATAGGACAGATCAGTGAGGTATAAAGCAGTACACTTCTACCTTGGAGAGACTATAATTGCTTTTTTTAGAATTATTTGTGCTACAGAATATGCCTCTCTGACTATGGTAATTGTACAATGGTGAAAAGTTTAAATTGATAGCTAGCATTATTGCTAGATTTTTAGATGGTTGCTTTTTTATTATTTTGACTTTTTGTTTGTTTTGTTTTGTTTTTAATTTGGTAATCAAAATTGATATCTTTGTGCCAAGTGTTATGATGGTACATTTAGGGGCATTAAAGCTGAGGCCATTTCTTCTACACCTGTACATTTTTAAGATATCTTGAAGTACTTCAGTGTCTTTGACTAAGGTAATTAAATTAACTTAATTTGTAATTGTTGGATAATTACCCAGTTCTATGTATATGAGTAGTGTAGAAAGAAATGATATAATACAAAGCCTTAAGGGACACCATTGATATCTTCCATCAGGTAGAAGGTAACCTTTCAAGAATGCTCAATGATGTGTTATGTCCTGCTCTGTTGCTTAGCTAGTGTTTTTTTCCATTATTATGGAATAACACTACTTTGTCATTTATATGCAATCATGTTGAATACCTTAGTAAGATGAAGGTAAGCCATATGCCCTGCCATCCCAACACTGTACGGATACTACCTCTTCAAAACATTCTGTATATAATCTGTCCCTTGATGCATTTGAGAATCACACAAGAAATTTAGTTTGTTTAGGCGATATAGCTGCACATTCTGAAATGCTTTTTTTTCCTATTTGGTTTCTATAGTAAGCCCAAACTTTTCTTCATTCATCAAATATTTTTGGATTCATGTGTTTTTTCAGGCTGATTACAGTTCATTTAATAGATTTTGCATATCGCTTAGCAGGTGCTACTATATTACCTATCAGTCTGTAAATCTTTCTACCCACATTTGACAGAACTTAACCTTTTTGTCATCTATACTACAACTGACCATTGACACTGTCTTTCCTATCATTTATGTTCCCTGTTATCGTTGCATCCTTGACATCATTATCTGAGGTCTATAGTTATGGCACTTCAACTTCAGATTGTTGCTGTTCTTCTCTCTGTGCCACTGCTTCTGGTAAATTCTGTCTGACATTGGTATAATGTTTCTATTGGCATGACCCTTTCTTGCTTTGCCAGTGTATATGTCTTATGCAGCCCGACTGAAAAAACTCCGGCTGTACTCAGTGGCATATCGCTTACTCAGAGGTGATCTCTGCCTGACTTACAAAGCCATGTCCAACTCAGAATTGATAGACATGCTCCACCTAAAGAAATCCAAGTCACTGTGAGCCACGTGCTCTAGGGAGCTAAACCTCGCAACAGCAATAAATAGAACAAGCTGGAGGGATAGATTCCTGTCACAGAGACTCCCCATGCTTTGGAACAAAATTCCAAATTACATCAGGCAAAGCCCCCTCACTAACACTCTTCAATAAAAACCTTGACGAGTGGATGGGTAACAGAAAATACACCCCTGGGATCACTTCATTGGTTCTGCTTGACAGAGGATCAGTTAATTAATCAATGGGGCTGTGAAAGCCGACACACTCTGGTTAGGCTTATAAATGCCCTTGGGCAGATAGCCTAGTACCTACCTATGAACCTATGAACCTATATACTGTCTAAATCTTTGGTCTCAATTAACTACATGTATTATTCTGTAAACATTTCCATTGTTGGACTCTTACTAATTAACTTCACTGACCTTTTTTCAATTAGGGTATCACAACTAGCAGATTAACTGTGCCTCTATCCACCCCTTGCCCCACGTCAGTCTGAATGCTTGTTAATGAAATCAATAAACCTGTCATCTGTTTCCATTAAATGTATATTATCTTACCAATATGATATTAAATCCAGTTTAAAAAAATCTATATTCCCAGAGGAGCTCTTAACTATTTGTTGAAGAACATGATGGAATGCAACTTATGGTTATCCGCTGTTTGGACAAAAAACTTTTTTGGAATATCATACAATGTATTACTTGCAAAAGGCACTGCTAAATTCCTACTTCACTGACATGATCTTTCCAGCTAGGTCATTTATTCCTGTATAGAAAAAAATAGCATAAAGTTTCATACTCTGTGGAACTGATCTTGTAATCTGATGATTCACACCTTTCCCTTTCTGACCATATATCCTGAAATGGTCTTAATACTTCTGTTACTATATCCCCTCAAGATAACATGGGTCTTTCTCTTTCTCTGCTGTCACTTTTTTATACACATTTGTGATATACAGCCAGCTCTATAAGAGATGCTATCCTTAGCAGAGCCAAGGGATAAAGGCCTGATAACACCCGTGGTGACCCAGGTTCACTTACTAGTTCCAGCATCTAAGATGCTGACAAGCAGATGATAAGTGTTCATCCTTTGAGATAGGAGGGCATTCACAAGGATACACCTCACCGCTGATCTTTGGTGGATGATAGGGATACTGGCAAAGGCTTTAGACTTTTTTAGGCAGTATCAAAGTAACTAACCTCCCAACGTAACTAAATCTTTTCTTGATAAGCTCAAAGTACTGCTGCTCAACGCTAGGAGTCTAAACAAGTAACTGCACTCCTTACAAGCACTCCTCACTTTGGAAAATGATGTTGTCTGTGCAACCACTTAGACCTGGTTTAAAGCCACAGAAAACACCCCGCCGCCCAAGGCTAGAATACTTTCCATATGTTCAGACTACCAATTGAGCAAGAAAGAACCAAAGCAGGAGGTTTATCCATGTTCATAAAGGATAAGTACACCTCAGGACTGGTCAAACCATACAACTGTATGTAGCTGCTCCATGGCCAACTAACCATAGGCAGAAAACCCTGCCACGTGATCACTAGCTATAGGCTCCCCTCCATGAACCAGAAAAAACACAGTTCATACCTGGTCATACTGGAATGACTCACCATGCATCTCAATAACTTAATCATGGGTGATTTTAACTATCCTACCATTGACTGAAAAGCATACATGTCTAAACTAACAAATCAGAGACCTGATCAAGTACTCAAAAGCAGATTATGAAGCAAAACTAGCCTCACTAGGCAAGGAAAACCACAAAGCATTTTTAACTACATCTATAATCTTAATGGGAATACCCACTTGTGCACTGAACTGGTTGTGGATGGTACCGCCCATACTCAACTGGAAGAAATAGTCGACCTGCTAGCTAACAGATTTGGATCAAACTTCACCCACCTGCCCCGTCCCCTCTGATCATCCCCAAAGTATACCTGCCACCATTCCTCAGCCTGTTATCTCAAGAGAGCAGGTCATCTCTGCACTCTCCAAGGCCGAAAATACAGCATCAATGGGTTCTGATGACATCTCAGGTTGCCTTTTAAATAACTTGAAACATGACTTAGCAGACCCACTCAGATCCCTGTTTAACCACAGTCTCCAAACAGGCTAGTTACATCAGAATGGAGGACAGCAACAGTCATTCCTCTTCACAGGGGGGATTGTCAACCAACTGGAGAATTATAGACCCATAAGTCTGATCAGCCTCATCTTTAAGGCCATGATAAGAATCATCATGGACCTTATCATTAAGGAAATAGGTAATCTCTAGACTCTAGACCCAACCCAGTTCGGATTCGTTAAGGGTAGATTATGTCTGTTAAATCTGGTTGACTTTTTGAAGAAGGTCACCAAAGCCACGAATGAGGAAAAGACTGTGCATACTGCCTGCCTTGACCAGGCCGAGGCATTTGACACAATTCCCCACTCAGGTATTATAGAAAAACTCTCTCAACTGGACATAAGCTCGTACATAACCAGGTGTGTAGCCAAATTGTTTACCAGCAGGGAACATACCGTCAAAGTGGGTGAATTCACTTCTAGCAAGAGAACAGTCACCAGTAAGGTACTGCAAGGTTATGTACTAGGCCTTCTCCTGTTCTGTATTTATTTCTTAGACATCAAGGCAAATGTAGACACCCTTTGGCTGACCAAGATCACAGATGACTACAAACTGGGGATAATAAATGAATCCCCGATAGATAATGATATACTACAGAAAGGATTTAAGCAGACAAATGATTTGTGCCAGAGCCATGAATTGAAACTAAATGCAAACAAATGCATAATTAATCTCTTTGAGAAAGCAAATACCCCAGCTAATTACAATATAGACAACACCCCCCTTAGAGAAGACCCAGTGGTAATTGATCTGGGTACTCAGGTTGATAATAATCTGAACATTGACCACTGTGTGTCCACAGTAGTGAGAAAGCTCTTCTGTGTGGCACAACTCATAACACATGGAATCCAGATGAAAGGAGGTTATAATTCTATTATACTCAGCCCTCATCAGACCAGTAATTGAGCACAATGCACCCTTTTGCATGTACCTCACCAGGCATCTGCAACAGCTGGAGTGACCCCAGAGGTTTCTCACCAGGTAGATACAGAGTATAAAAATCAAGTCTGATGCAAAAAAGATTGAAAGCCCTATCACTGTATTTTGTCTCCCACAGACCACTAGTGGGTGATCTGTGTCTGGCCTACAGAACAGTGTCCAATCCAGCCCTGACGGAAACGTTACACAATCATCAATCAAACTGCACAGGGATCACTCATTCTAGGCATCTTAACCTAGCCTCTGACATAAATAAATCATGTTGAACAGATAGCTACATTTCTCAGAGACTGCCCATTCTCTGGAACAGCTTCCCATTCATGTGAACCAAAGCCCTTCCCTGACCCTCTTCAAGTGTAACCTATCTCAATGGATGGGTAATTGTACATTTACTCCTGGGGTGGTGCCCATGTCCTTCATGGACAGAAGTAGTCAGTATTAGATACCATAGCATAGGCTCATACATCTGTGAAGTTCATTCTCCTAGCTTTTGAAAATTGGGAATCTTGGGTTAAATATGGCTAGGCTTGTAGGGGCTCTATGGCCATTAGCCTAGTAATCTCCTATAAACCTGTGAAAGGTAGGCATTGTTTTTAATGATACAGTCATAGCCTGAGTCCCGATGGAGGTGGGGATGATATGACACTGTGCTTCATTGCAACCCATTCCAATAAGTTATGGGTGCATACAAAGGAAGGAGATTTAATGCATATCAAAAAATCCATCTTGGCAGCAATAAAAAGCATACCATCAGTGCCTCACTGTTGCCAACCATGTGTCAAAGAAAGGGGGATAACAGAGAACACTGGACCACAGTAATGTATTTGCATGCTGTTTGGAATGTTACACAGTGGCACAGTTTGGCAGCTTTGTGCTGCTGCTGCAGTAACAATCTAAACCTTATCATTATAATACTCCAGAAATTACTAGAAAGATGCTGCATTTGTTGCACTGTAAATACAAGGAAATAAATTATGAATCAGGCACTATTCCCATGAAAGAATAGCATATTGGATAGCATTGTTATTTTAGTTTCTTAAAAATGTACTATAATAATAGTTAAGCAAAAGAACACATACAATCATATCTCTCATATTTTCAGTAGTGTCAGACATTAGCTTCATACTTATTGTTCAAAAAATACAATGTTGAAGCAGATCATTATTAACATTTCAGAATTTTTAAAAATTGTCCCTGTTTCGGGTTTTTCTCTCCTGCCCCAGTATTTCTGGCTTTGAGAATTCTTGATGAAAGATATTGAGATTTAAATTACTATTGTTATTAAAGCACAGCACACTGAATTCCACCATTAAATTTTGATATTTGTGGTTTGTGTTTGCCCAACATTTACTGTGATTTAATAACAGTAGTAAAGGAAAAGAACACTTAATATAATTTCAGTGGCTTATACATGGTCCAGTGTTCTCCATTAGTGCCAAATAAAGTCCTGAAAATTTTTCTTCAGTACTGTAAATCTTGGAGGAAGAGAGACTTCCAGGTATATATAATGGTCAATTGATGAGGGAGACAAAAAAAAAAGAAAGAAAATCTGTCCTTAGAAATTATTAGTTTATTTTTTGCACAAGTAATCCCTGTTTAGGTTGTCCATCATATCCCCGATCTTCACTGGTGATGCACCTTTAGTAGGACACAACTAAGCCAGGAAATTATACAGATAGTACAGGGGGGACAGCTGAAGGCAAGTACTTCTGTTTCACTTTTCTAACTCTCCCAAAATTATTCTTGACTGCTTTATTTGATGCAGCATTGAAGACACTGCCAGCCATTGATACTGTTAATTTAAATGCCACCATATGATTTGGCATATAGACTCCTAAAGTTAAATGAAGAGAATTTATTTTATTTAGTATGTTTGTTAACCATGGGTGTAGCAAACTTCAAGATGGATCTATTTTATCTACAGTAATGGAATGATAGTGGAAGTAAACACAATAAATATGGCTGGAAAAATACGATACAAAAATATGAAAAGATTGCAAAACATTTAAACATTTATATGACATTGCTTATATTGAATGTAATTCTGCCATTCATGTCTGGCAAAAGAAATATTTATTACAGTCAGTTATATAAAGTCTATTCTTCAAGACATCCTGCCCATGTGCAATTATTAAGTTATTGTTTCCACAAGTAAATAAGTAGGCGAAACAAACAACAGTGTAAAATAAGCTACTGTATTCATACAGGTCAATAATTTACTTTTGACAGAAATTTCCCACCTTGGCTAAGAGCATGGATAGCACATTTCTTTTGTGTTCTTTTTTGGGGGGTGGCCTGCCTCATCATAACTCTGTGCTCACAATCTGTTGGTCGAGTTAATGTTCTCAGTATTTTATCCCCAAGGGTAAGTTATAAATAATTTATGAAGCGGACATGAAATCGTGGAAAAGGATAGCATATTTTTCTCCAGGGAATATTTTATAGAACAATGCAGTAGAGGCCAATATTTTTTTAAATGAGACATTGAGTAGAAATCCTGTACATTTCCCAGGTTTCCAAATGATTTATTTTCCCTTTTGATATTCACAGTGTCCCACACCATAATATTGTGCAGGTTTTAGTAACTGGCTACAATAGGATGTCTTCAACAAAATCAACTATCGTGATAATTTATATTTAGCAATAGCTACAAATAGTGAAGTATGATGCTGAAAATAAAAAAAATCAGAATAGGAAACAGCATTATTAGCATTAAGAGAAACAAAGAGGAATTTTAGGCTCCTACTTTTCCCACAGCTATAGAAGACAGCATGCTTCCAGTATCAGAACTGTCCCTGTCTCTGAAGAGGAATAGAGTGTCGTGTCAATCCTACAGCGACAGTATTAGCTGGAACAGAAAAAGTTAGGTCACTTCTTTGGTGAAGAAGGGCGATAAGTAACTTGTGCAGATGAAAAGTGGTGAGCCAGAGTAGTAGTGTTCTGGAGCTAATGGTGCACTACATGTTAAACAGTTTTATACATAGATAGAGAGATAGATAGACAGAGTTAGAGAGTTAGATAGAAAGATAGACAGATATGCATCTTTCCATCTTTCTTTTATATATATATATATATATATATATATATATATATATATATATATATATATATACACATAGATATTTATGTATATACACACACACTTACAAACATGTATATATCTGACTCTTTAACTATCTTTGACCTAGACAACCATTCCATAGAAACATGCTTCTTCTTCAAATACCTAGGGCTATGGCTTAATCAGTTGCTAAACTTCCATTTCCACATAGAGACACTGAGAGCCAAAATAAACTCTCTGCTCTTCTGGGCCAAAATGATCTTCCCTTGTCTAATCCATCTAGCCAGAGCAGTCATTGTCAAAGGAGTTCTCCTTTCTCAACTTGAATATGGGCTCCTGATTTTTGTTACTGCCTCAAAGAAAAACATTGACACTATCCATACTATCTCTAATAGCATCTGCCAATCCATTACAATCTTATCTGTCTGTGAACTTCACTGCATTACTGTAGAAAAAAACAATTGGCTACCATAAAACAAAAGATCTAACCTACTTCTGGATCCCAAGTCTACAAACCACTCCAGCTCCATGCATTTACTCCTCTTGCAGTTAGACTTCACAAAAAAAAAATGTTCATAAAAACATGAGACACTACTCACAAGCCACACCAACTCTCATTATCCCTAGAGTCAAACTAAACTTCAGACACTACTCACAAGCCACACCAACTCTCATTACCCCTAGAATCAAACTAAACTTGAGACACTACTCACAAGCCACACCAACTCTCATTACCCCTAGAGTCAAACTAAACTTGAGACACTACTCACAAGCCACACCAACTCTCATTACCCCTAGAGTCAAACTAAACTTGAGACACTACTCACAAGCCACACCAACTCTCATTACCCCTAGAGTCAAACTAAACTTGAGACACTACTCACAAGCCACACCAACTCTCATTACCCCTAGAGTCAAACTAAACTTGAGACACAACTCACAAGCCACACCAACTCTCATTACTCCTAGAGTCAAACTAAACTCACAAGCCACACCAACTCTCATTACCCCTAGAGTCAAACTAAACTTGAGACACTACTCACAAGCCACACCAACTCTCATTATCCCTAGAGTCAAACTAAACTTCAGACACTACTCACAAGCCACACCAACTCTCATTACCCCTAGAGTCAAACTAAACTTGAGACACTACTTACAAGCCACACCAACTCTCATTACCCCTAGAGTCAAACTAAACTTGAGACACTACTCACAAGCCACACCAACTCTCATTATCCCTAGAGTCAAACTAAACTTGAGACACTACTCACAAGCCACGCCAACTCACATTACCCCTAATGTCAAACTAAACATGAGACACTACTCACAAGCCACACCAACTCTCATTACCCCTAGAGTCAAACTAAACTTGAGACACTACTCACCAAGCCACACCAACTCTCATTACACCTAGAGTCAAACTAAACTTCAGACACTACTCACAAGGCACACCAACTCTCATTACCCCTAGAGTCAAACTAAACTTGAGACACTACTCACAAGCCACACCAACTCTCATTACCACTAGAGCCAAACTAAACTTGAGACACTACTCACAAGCCACACCAACTCTCATTATCCCTAGAGTCAAACTAAACTTGAGACACTACTCACAAGCAACAGCAACTCTCATTACCCCTAGAGTCAAACTAAACTTGAGACACTACTCACAAGCCACACCAACTCTCATTACCCCTAGAGTCAAACTAAACTCACAAGCCACACCAACTCTCATTACCCCTAGAGTCAAACTAAACTTGAGACACTATTCACAAGCCACACCAACTCTCATTACCCCTAGAGTCAAACTCCACAGCACTGCACATGCTTTTTCTTCAGGCATCTACCCTCTGGCAAGTTCTCACCAGTGACATTAAGGAAATCAACACGCCAAATTCAGAATCTATCTCAAAAAGCACCTCATCTAAGACAAATGCTCCTGCTTCAACACAGAACATTTCAACTAATCTGTCTCCTTTCTGAGTTTCTTCTCCTCCTGCAAGATTCACTGAAGATTAGAAGCTAATGTATATATTGCACATTACACTTGCACATTGCACTGTGCATGTTCTCCTGAATGTACAGTATATACACAGTTATTCTGTGTAACTAGTCTGAACTATTCTGTTACTTACATTTCTATATATATTTTTTTGAAATGTTGTGTATTTCATCCAAGCTGATTCTGAAATTGGTCAATATTTATCAGTGCACCAGCCCAGTAAAAGATATACATAATATATATATATATATATATATATATATATATATATATATATATATATATATATATGTGTGTGTGTGTGTGTGTTTGTAGTCCCACACACACACACACACACACACACACACACACACACACACACACACACACACACACACACACACGCACACACACACACACACACACACACACACACACACACACACAAACTTTGGACTTTGGACAATGTGAAGAAATGTTATGCCTGATTCAGGCAAATAAAGCTAGTTAGTGCTGGATTAAAAGAAAAAAGCCATCCTCTGTTGCAGAGCAGAAATGTTCAAAACCATGCAAATGATGATTAATTGTGTAAAACCATGTCTTCATCAGAACTGTTTTCTTATCTGATAAGCTGCTATTGTTTTAACCACGTAACTCAAGTGCAACTGTAAGTACATGTCATAGTCATTCCTCTCTCTTTGTAGAAACAGGAAATGCATTTACATCACCGCTGAAATCTCTTCTGGTGAAGTCATAAGAAATAAACAGGCATAACGAAAAAGCATTGTGACTGCAGTGCTTAAAATAGAAAGCTGTTGTTACTGCATCTGAGACAGCTGTGGAAAGGGATGCCCATCTTAAAACAACACTGCCTACACACAGTCTTTGGATGAGTCATGGTTGTTGAGTTCTTCACAACAGCTAATGCAAACAAATGCCATCATCAGTAACACATGTACAGCACGAAGAAGGTGCTCACATGCACTGGCACACATAACAACTCAAGCACAAACTGGCACAAATAGCAACAGCATAACACAACTAGTCATATCTATGGCTTTGTAACTTTTTAGAGGCACAGCTCAAAATTTTAAGGTAACCAATCTGGCCAAAACTTGCATCCTTATGCGATTTGTGTTGGCTAATTCAATAAGCTCCCAAATGGGAGCTCCTTTAAGATTAATACAGACTTAAAGCTACCTTTTTCAGTGCACAGATGTCTGTGAAGAATAAAGGCAATGATTTTTCTAGTCTAATTTCAGAGATGAATAAGTCACAGTTTGCCACTGGTAAGATTGTTCTCCCATTGTTTTAAAGCAAAGAAGCTAAGTCTGACATAAGCGTTCCTCTCTAAGATATGAATTTTCAGTAAAGCATCATTGGTTCTCCCTCTGTGTTAGTCATTGCTGCTGTTTAGCATGCAGTGTTTTTTAGAGGAGAAAAAAATATTTTTTCTAAAACAGGTTCTTATACTTCTCATAAAACATCAGTGTATGTCTTTAAGCCAGTGAAGGAAAACCCTTGTTCTCAGATATTTGCAAACAAGCAACTTTCAGGTTACATTTCTTATGTTTTTTTTAAACAAAGTCCGAGAGACCTTTTTATGCGTAAGCTGCTATACCCCGGTCAAATTCCAGTTGCAACTGGATCTATTTGTTTATATAGTAGAATGTTAATTACAGACAAATTCTAAATTAGGACAACAAGCTAAGAGATACTTGACAATCAGTCTATAGACAATTACAAGCTTAGTCAATCAACATAATCAAAATCAAGGATGGCAGCATATGATATACCCGGGAAGAATTTACAGCTACCAATTGTTGAGATGTGCCTTGAAAGTGGCAAGGGTAATACTCTGTCTGACATGTAGTGAAAGTTTGTTCACCAAGTGCAGAATACAATGACATATGAATCCATACCTCTGCTTTTCTTAATCCTTTAAGAAGATGCTTATGAAACCATCTGTTCTGCAAATGTATGTGAGGTTAGGGACATTCATGATACTAAAGGCAACATGCACATCACAATGGAGGAGTCTATAAGAGGCTAAGTACAGAAAGATAAATGCAGAATGTCATGACAACTAAGGATCTCGACATGCCTCACCTTTTTATTGAATACTCTGAGGTGTGTCAAGCTGAGTTATACCCTTTAACTGATACATAAGGGAGGTGGGATTTTTTTTCCTGTTCTTTTGCATCATGGAAGATTGCATTCCCGCATTACCACCAAGCATTATAGTTTCACATCATATAGTTTATGCCCCGATGTCTAGTGGTTCCAGCCCCCCAACCCAGTCCTGTTTAAGTGCCATTATGGTACAATACTTAAGAATACTCTAGTGTTTTCCCAGTACCTGTGGTAATGTAATCCCTAGTGTCTAATGTTTCGCCCTGTTCCCCATAGGATTTTGATAGTAGTATTCCTAGTATCTACCGATCCCCCATCCCTGTAGTGTTTAAGTGTGACAGCCTCCTCAACCCATACACACACGCTCACACACACACACACACACACACACACACACACACACACACACACACACACACACACACACACACACACACACACACACACACACACACACACACACACACACACACACACACACACACACACACACACACACACACACACACAAACACACAAAACCCCTTGCATACACTCGTGCACACCCCTCCTATCCCAACCTTCACTAACCCTTTCAGCAATGGCTGAGCACAGCCTTATGGCTGTGTTTGCTATCGTGAAGTTTAACAAGCACGTCTTCATCAAAAATCATTGCATAAAGACTGTCTTTAGAATTAAAAAAGTTATCGCAAGGATCACTCCTCATGTACACCTAACTGTAATCTTTATGAATTTCCCCCAGTGTCTCACAATCACCACTGAGTATCTTCATTTTTAATTTGCACTTTTACTTTTCTTAAGGATTTCATATTTGAACTCATTGGTCATTGCTTGAATACCAAGCAATACATGAGACAATGGCAGGTTGTCAAACAATACAGTTTGAGAGGATGTATTAAATGTTGGTCAAAAGTTAGAGTAACGTTGAAGTTAAAGGGGAGAGTAGTAAAAAGTAAAGTTGGAGATAAGCAGTTCTTGGAAGTCCCAGAAACTCTGGTAGAATTAGTGCAGGCTATGTATGCAGATCCAATGACAGAAGTACGGATAGTGTCTGGACTCACAGATGGTCTCCCAGTGGGAGCAGAGGTGGATCAGGGATCACCTCTGAGCCCATTGCTGTTCATATTTGAGATGTAGTACATAGCAAATGGATGGAACATATCAACAAAGCTGCTGCATGCAGACAATGTGGCATTACAAGCAGACTCTGAAAAGGAGCTTCACCACATGATAGGGCAATGGAATGTAAAGCTAAAGTACATGCAATGAAACTAAGAAAACAACAAGACAATTGTCATGACAGCAAATGGGAAATTCAAAAGAAGATGAAAACTGAGATAGAAAGGAAAATAGTGGAGCAGGCTGGCAGCTTAAGGTTTCTGGCAGGAGTATTTGAGGAGAAAGGTGTCCGAAAGAGGGCATCAAAGCTAGAATCAGTGGGGTTGCAGCCAAATGATGCAGAATGTCAGGGATAGTGTGTGACAGAAGAATGCCAAATAAGGTCCAAAGTAAGGTGCATGAATCAGTATTGCTACCAACAGATCTGTATGCTACAGAAACCTGAGCAGTGAAAGCAGAGCAGCTGAGGAAGCTACTGGTGATGAAGATGAAGATGAAGTGCCTGAGATGGGTGCTAGGATGCACACTCTTGGATCAATCAAGAGATGTATGTAGTCTGACAGGGTACTACTATATATTGACCACATTGTACTACCTTTTAATTCTCCACTGTATGTTGCTGTATGGAATTTGTACTATGCTTCACATTTTGTAATGTTTATGTTTATTGTTTGTCACATAATATACTATATATGTACTGTGTAATACTTATACTTTGTGAAGCTTTTCTCCCCGGGCCTCAACTGAAAATGAGTTCTCCTTTGCCCAGTGGACTATCCCAGTAAACAAGGACAATAAATGTAAATAAATAAATAAATGGTGCCATCAAAGCAGAAGCCCAAGTAGCACCAATTGCAGAGGAAGTAAACAGAATACAGTCATTCAGGCACAAGTGCTGGAAAGCGGAAGACAATTTTGTGAAGAAGATTTGGAAAACACAGGAAAAAGACAAAAGGAAATGAGGACATCCAACCAAGAGATTGAAGGAGTGTCTGAGGGATCTATGGCAGTCAAGCATGACTCCAACCAAGAGATTGAAGGAGTGTCTGAGAGATCTATGGCAGTCAAGCATGACTGCAGAAGAAAACAGTAGAGAGGCACTGAATCAAGAGAGGTGGCAAGAGCTGATGTGGCCCGCCAACCCCATTTAAAAAAATGTAAAAGTGAGTTGATGATGATGATGTTTTTATTATTATTATTATCTTACAGTACAGAACAATGTGAAAATTAACATTTTCCAATACTATTTCTGTACATTTATTTTGTTCTTGCTTTCTAAGGTAAAGAATATACTTTCCTATTGCTCATTTTGCCCGACCTTGAAAAAATACACCATGGTGGACAGTGATTTTGGACCTTTTGTCTTAAAAAGAATCAGAAATGGGACTCAATTAAAAGCACAGAGAATGCTGGCTATCCTGTGCCTGTATATTGTCAGCATTTACAGAGATAAGATGTATTTGTGAACAGAAACCAGTAGGATGTCCAAGAGCAGCCATGATAGGAATAATTCAGAGAAGATTATTACTGCATGGTAATGCATTGCACATGGTTATGGCCCTCTGGGCAAGGGACATGACAGAATGCCACAAGACCAGTTAAGAAGATCTGACTCACTTCATCAAACAGCTGGATCGGGTCAGAAAGGCTCTCTGAGTATAATTAGTTGCCTCCAGGTGCTAGGCCATCAGTAGCTTGTTAATTTCAGAACAGGTGGCTGTACTTCCTGCTGATTTCCAGATTTGCATACCAAGAGCTACAAACAGCCACAAAGCAGCATTGTTTTTCTAGGAAACTTTATTCTTGGCATTGTGAGAGAGATGAAAGTAGTGGCTTTCAATGTCCACGCATGTGGTAAAGTGATGAGGGGTGAAGCACAGGCAATTTACTTTATTATAGCAGTAGAGAGAGAGACACTTCTTTAACTGACGTGGTAGTGCCTTTTTCAGTGTTACACAGATGGAGGTCAGGTGTGCAGCTCCTGCAGTGTCTTCCTGCAGTGTCTATTCTTTTAAATAATGAATAACTAAGCATTTGTAACCATATAAGTTTTACAAGTAACCAACAAAACGTGTTTTGTTTTTTTTTATTCTTTGTTTTGCAATTATTTTTGAATCAAATTCATAAAATTTATATTCATTACTGGCAGAATGGTTAAAGGAGTACTAGAAAAATGTAGAAAACATGACTAACATTACTGTTGTGAGTGCCATTCTGACCTGTTTTCCTGTTCTAAGATATGGCATATCTATCGTAAATGCTATGCCAGCCGCAATGGCATCTAAGTCGATAATATACCTAAGCAGGTATTACAAAATAAGGAATGCAATATACAACAGAAGGTAGGGAATTTAGAAAAAGAAGAAACAAAGTCAGCTTTTAAACAAGAAGCTGGTCTCTTTTCACTGGACGATTATGGAAAAGAAATAGTGCTTACTATAAAAGGAGAATTCCAGTATTCCTTAGAGATCTCAGGCTATGTTATATATGAGGTCCAAATGGCTATTAGGAAGTATTTAAATAAGTACAGCAACAAGAAGAAAAATATGCATGTAAGATTAAGTCTACGGTTTGTTTAAAAGCTGTTCCTTATAGTCCAGGGTTTGGCTCCTTAAGGCTCCATTTAACTACTGTGTGATTTTTGAGCAAGTCACTTAACCAGAGAGAGAAAATTGGAAAATTAGGCTAGGCTCCTCACAGGTTTCCTTGTCTACATGCCTAGTCAGTACCTATGAACCTACAGTGCAGTTTGAATAAGAAACAAAAACACATATTACAATAAGATAAAATGAGCTGATACAATAACATGGAGTTTATTAATATATACCTATAACATGGGGTTTATTAATATATACCTTTTGAAAGTAAAACCTGTGCAACTATAACATGCATTTGTTTCACTGACTATAGTTCTTGTTTTCTGTTAAAAAATTAAATGAGCAAATTAATTAAGGAAGAGAGTAACATGTTAAGGTAAAATCAGAGATATCCCTGAAAATTAGAGATATTAGGCAGGCATGGCAGTATCAAACAGGGTCAAGACACTGTTTTAAATGTAGTATTTTCTTACAAAAATTTTAATCCTGCTTTAAGAGTGCAAAGCAAATATTGTATAGTATATATCCCTGTAATTTGAAGGGGTCAACTTTATTTACATGAAAGCGTAAAACCGTGAATACATATGGATCGAACCATACGCATCGAAAGTGCAAGCCATCGAAAACTGTAAACGGAAATCTCCATAGGTGCAGATTTCCATTTACTTCAATGTAGTGCGATCTCGGAGATGGTATATTTAAGTAGAGGGGGGTGTGGGGGGTGCCGGGGGGCTTGCCCCCTGCCTACATCTTTTTTTTTTTTTCTGTGTATTTTTTTCTTTATTAACTTTTGAACGTTTAAGAGTTCGATGCATATGTGTCGATCTTTATGCATTTGAACATTTGAACATTCGAGTTAATAAAGTAGACCCAATTTGAAGCACTGATAATTAATGACTGCCTGAAAAATGAATACAATACAATTGGCACAGCTCTCTTGTGAAAAAGCCCTGACTATGACACAGGAGAACCAGATATGATTAGTGTCTTGGCCACCTGCTTGCTCCGTCAGAAGGCAGGGAAGTTCAACATGTCATTGCCAGCTTTCTTCTCATCATGGAAAGAAAGTAGGGGGCTCATGCCTGGTGTGCACTGTCTTGTGGTAGAGTTCCAGCTGGAGACCAGAAACCACATGGGAATGCTGGGTCCAAGTGGACAGGGCGGTCTCAGAGGTGTTAAGTCACTTGCAGAAGTGAGTGACATCTAATCGTGTAAATGTCCATTGCACAAGAACCTGGAATGTGTTACTGATCACATGACATGGGATTAGGACTAAGAATAAGACAACCTCTGAAGGCTGCCTAAATAACAACCTCTGTGGATTGAATTTCACACGAGAGGAAGAGGGAATTAATAGACCAATTCATCACAAGTGATGGTCAGTTGGCAGCAGAGATTAGTGACAAAATAAATAAAGGCATTTAATATCAAATGGACATTGACATTCATGAATGACTTAATGTTTTGGCAGATGAATTCACACAAAAGTGTAGAATTATATTTCAGGTTATAAGTGTTTTGATCTGAAAATGAAACTAGATCATTCTTGATGTCTTCAAAAAATGTGTGTGAGTATATTCACACACACACGCATACACGCGCGCACACACACACACACACACACACACACACACACACACACACACACGCACACACGCACACACGCACACACACGCACACACACAGCACAAGACTGAAAATGTAAAAATACAAAGGCTATGAAACTATTTTTCATATGAAGTGCAAACTCACAGCAGGGCTATCATTCAGCATTTGTGAACCACATGTTTGTTATAAAATTTTTATTGAATATAACTCATGTTTGAAATCAATGAACATTTAATGCCTTGCTCTTGGAGGTGAATCAGCATTGCAAATGTCAAATTTAATTTCAGACTGTATTAGACAAGGCAGATGCTATAACTATGAAGTGGTCTTAAGGAATTCAGCTCCAGGGTCCAAGGTTCAATCCTGACTTTTGGTTATGTGTGTATCAGCTTGTGCCCATATGGTAAGCCTGTTCCTTTCATCACTCAAAGATATACTATTTCACTGGCTACAGTTTAGATTAAACCATTCATGTCTGTAACATTGCTCCTGAACCTCCGGTCCAAGTCAATGCTGAAAAGGGTCTGCAATGATCTGTTTTACTAACCCAGTTAACAAGTGAGCAAATAAAGGAAAATGTACATATTTTTTGCATTGTCTGAAAATAAGTGAAGACTGACACATTTATAGTGCTGCATTTTCCAAATTGAAAATGCTGTTTTCTAAATTCAGTGTTTTCAATATTTCTGCATGATTTGTGTATGTACTACTTATGTGATTAAGTAATGAATGGCAGGTGTTACAATGCCAGCTTGTACTTGATAGGTGCAGACCCGTTAACTAGGGTGGGGCAAAGGAGTCAGATGCCCCAGGTGCAAGCTAAGGGGCATGATTGGCAGGTGTCAGTAGTATAGAACTGTAGTACCAGTATTGATTTAGGAAGCTATGAAGATACTGAGTCTTCATAAAGGAATGCCAATACTGCATGTGTGGCTGTGTGTGAAAGTAACTCTAGCAAGCTTCTTGTTTCAGTCAGCTTGTTAGAATTACAGGAGTGCATAGGAGTGTTTTAGATCCTTTTGTCTTTTGCCTGTCAACCTTTAAAAGACATTCTTTTTTTTTTTTTTTTGTTCCTCATCTTTTCTGATGGGGTGACTGGGGAACTGCAGAGGCCATCCAGCTACACTTCGGAGGTTCATAGATTCTTACTAAGCTTACTATGAAGAAGGCAATTGAGAATCCTTGACACATCAGCCAATACTAGTGAAAGAATAACAATGTTTCCAATCAAGTAAGAAATTCGCAATCATCCATCCAGTCATCCTGACTGTTTTCAAAGATTGCTGGGGAAGTACTATGTTTGATAAGTAAAGGCAAGATGTTCCAGAAATGGGGAAAGTGTTGGGTTAAGCATCAATCATTCCATCTGATATTGTTGATGAGGTAGTATAGTTTTAGGTTTCTAGAGTGGGGGGTTGTTTTGACGCTGATTTGGTTTAGGTGAGAAAGTTCAAAGAGTGTTGAGCCTGTCAAAGCACGGAAGGCTAAGTAGAGATCATCCCTCAGGAATCTGTATGACACTCAGGAAAGGGACAGGGATTTTAGTCTATCACAGTAGCTAAGATTGCTGAGGCTTGAGTTCTTTCTGGTGTGGAATTTTTTGAGATCTTTCAAGCTGGGTTAGTGCATAGTGAAGTATATAAAGTGTGCATTATATTCAATGATGGGTCTAATAAGGGATGGATACAGTGGGGAGGTGGGGCTATATTTATTTTCTTTTTCAAAATGTTTATATGCTTATTTAACATTTATTGACTGGGAAAGTCCAACTAGGACAGAGCCTTATTTTCAGTGAAGGCCCAGGGAGAAACACTCCAGATGCATGTCTTTGGAATGTGGGAGGAAACAGGAGTACCCGGAGGAAACCCACTTGAACGCAGGGAGGAGATGCAGACTCAGCACAGAAGGCACCGCAGCTGACAATCAAACCCAAGAACCTCTTGCTGTGAGGTGACAATGTTAACTCCTGTACCACTGACCCTGTGAAGATACCAAAAAGAATAAGTTGTACAAGGTAGAAGGCTCTTCTAACCATCACAGAGACATGGTTGTTAAGGAAGCCTGTTTTCAACATGTGTATCCAAGACCCTCGAGACTTGTGTCAAATTTAAGTGGAATGTTGTCTACTTAGAAGGCAGTAATTCTGCAAGATTTATCAAATGTAACTATGCTGTATTTCTTGATGTTGAGGCTAAGCCTATGATTAGTGTACCAAGTATTTGTTTGGTGTAGCCCTTGTTGGAGAGTTTGTGTACCTGAATGTTATTTGGTAACCTCCCCAGTATCCAACCATCAGGACATTTCTTTAGGCATAGTCCCTTGATATCAGCTGTTATGTGAGAAACATATATAGATATATATATATATATATATATATATATATATATATATATATATATATATACATATATATATATATATATATATATATATATATATATACATGTGTGTGTGTGTGTGTGTGTATATATATATATATATATATATATATATATATATATATATATATATATATATATATATATCTATCTAGGGGTCTACTTCACATGACCTAAATTTCATTTGACTGAGACCAAATCACCTAATTTTCAAAATACTAAAAACTCATTTGACTGACTCTCATTTCACTGAATTGTAAGCCATAGACATAATGTGGGTTTCCCTTCACCTGTGACTTATTTGTAATAAAAAGAATTTCTGTAACTTACAGTGCTGACTGTCAGAATACCTATAATAGTGTAGAAAGTAGTGTTGTAATGTTTCTAAATGTGGGTATGTCTCTTTGCATTTTGATGGGAAGTATCTAAAGTAATATGGGGGATATGATGTGTGTTCCCAGCAGTAGTGGCAGTGTGTAGAGAACTGTAAGGCAAGAACAAGGTATATGCCCTTTTTCCCACTGTAGTGCAGTCCTGGAGTTAGTATATATAGTTAGGGGGGATGTGGGGGGCATAACCCCCCACCTAGTTTGGTTTTATATTGTCTGTTTTCTGTTAAGAGGACAAGTAAGTAGTTTTTAAATTCTGGAAAGAGGTAGTCATTAGTGTTGTAAGTGTGTATGTCTTTGGTTTAAAATTTAGTCTTTTGAAATTTAGCATTCTAAGCTTTCGGTGAAATGAGATTCAGTCAAATGAGTTTTCACTATTTTGAAAATTAGGTGATTTGATCTCAGTTAAATGAAAGTCACTCAAATGAGATTTAGGTGATGTGAAGTAGACCCGTATATAAATATATATATATATATATATATATATATATATATAGGTTTACTGTGGTTTGTGCGAACGAAATTCTGTCGGCACAAAATCAGAATGTCATGCACAAAACATAAATGGATGGGATAGTCGAACACACTTATGTGAATGCAGTAGTGCATTCACAGAACTGTATTCGACTATCTGCATGGAGATTACGGTACAGTGGGGATTAGAAATTCATCCATATCCCCACTGTAGTGCAATCTCGGAGTTAGAATATATTAGTAGTGGGGTGTGGGTTTATATATATATATATATATATATATATATATATATATATATATATATATATATGTATATATATAAATGTAGAGTGTTTCAGGACAGAGCCCTGTGGAATATAACTGATGACATTTTTCTGTTCATAGGTGTATAATAGGTTAACAAGCACTAGGGCCCTTAAAAATGTACCCATGTATCCTAAATGTGACCCACAAATTTGATTTATATTTGATATATAGGGGGTGTTATTTGAGTTCCTCTGTCCATCAAAGACATAGGATCCAAACTGGGCTGAATTTTCAGTTACCCATCCATTGGTCCAAGCTGCTCTAAACAGGGACAGGAAGGAGCTCTGCTTCACGTGGAGGTGAAGCCTGTTCCAGGGAATGGGAATTCTCTAAGAAACATACCTGTCTCTTCAACATGTCCTATTTAAGTTACAAGCAAAATTTAGTTTTTTTTAATCTAGTAGTTCTGATGCTGTTTGTTTTCAAGATATGCAAAAGATTCATCAAAACAGGGTCTAGGGATGCCTTGTGTTGCAGGCAAAGATAACTTTTCAGATGTTTGTATGATAGTAAGTAAAAAGACAGAGCTTTGAGGTGATCATTGTTCGACTGTATTTACTTCCTGTATTCTTTTTGTAAGAAACTCTTATGGACATTCCAGTTGCTGCATGTGTCTGGTCAGGTACATACTGAAGGAGACATTATACTCTATGAGGGGCCTGATGAGGGCCAAGTACAGTGGTATGATGGCTTCTCTAGACCTAGATTTAATGCCCTTGTCTATAAGTTGAGCAAAATAGAAGGATTTTCTCAATGCCTTGGACACATGTTGGTTGAAGGCTAGGTTACTATATATATATGTGTGTGTTCCAAGATCCCCAACTAATAAATCAATGCTTAAGGATGTTTTATTGATTATGTAGTTATCCAAGGTGGCAGATTTCCCAAAAGTTACTACAATGCATTTCTTACTATTGAGTTTTAAGACATAACTTTGGCACCAACAGTCTGTCTGTATTAGACTTTCCTGTAGGGTGTACTCATCTTGAGGGGATTAAATGACTGCTCCAAGTTTGTAATCATCTCTGAACTTGGTTAGCCAGAGGCCTTTGAAATCTGAGAAGGATATGTCAAAGAGGAGTAGAAGTAGATGCCAAAGAGGAGTGGGCCTATCACAGAGCCCTGGGGGACTCCACTGGTGAACAGCCTCTTTGTGTAGGTGGCCTCTCTGATTCTAACCTCCTCGCTACTATCAGTGAGCCAACTAACTACCCAGCATGTTGTAAAGGGGTTTATATCTAGTTCTGTAAGTTTGTTGACAATGCCCAAGTGGTGTACAGCATATACCCATTACCTTAGCAATATGGATTATTTTAGGTAGCCAGTAACCTATCCATTGAACTATGTATGGCTTACTGCTGAGTTGAGAGTATATCAATAATCCCAGCAAGGGAAGATAGTGTCATATGCCTTAACAAGGCACACACACACACACACACACACACACACACACACACACACACACACACACACACACACACACACACACACGTCAGAATCTCTGTGTATTAGCCATAGAATATGTGTTGTATCATCCTTGCTTTGTATACTCAAAGACTCTGACAGGGAAAACTGATAGAGTAAGAATACAACCTAAACTTACTTTCTTCACCATTAAGATTCCAGAGAAGGACATTCTAAATCTTAATTAATAGTCAGCACTTCTGGAGTTTAATGGGCTTCCAGAATCAAAACTTATTCATAATCACACAAAAAATACCTAAGCTCTTGGCATATCTTCAAGATTATAGCAACATTCTTAAAAGTAAGGAATTGTATACCTTCCAAAAGTTGAAAAGTATTTAGCATCAGCATATTCTTAGCTTCCACTTGTAATAAATGCATTGCTTTATTTAAAAACAATAAATTAATGCTAGGCTAAGCATACCACATGGCAATTTCCTGTGACCAAGTCATTAGCATTACATACATACTTCATGTGTGGCAATAGCTTTTGACTGTGACCAGATATTAGTGATATGCCCCCAGGAGGTTTTCTCCCAGCTTTCTAATCTCTCTATAACTCCCATAGCTATTTTCCTATGAGTGCATCTCAGCTCTCTGCAACTCCTATAGCTACTTATCAAACAACTCAACTTTGTAAATATTGTAAATAGCATCTCACTTTAAATGAGTACATGTAAGTGTTTCCACATTTAGTTTAAATGTGTATGTAAAGTGTTTCCACACCTACAACATAAAAGTATTTGCACAAATGAATCTGTATAGTATAACCCTTAAGAACAACCACATTGAATTTTGCTGATTATGCATGACATTGAATGTACATATTTGTAAACTGTTCTATATAATGTATCTTTTATACTTTTGTATCTTTTGTATCTTTACTGTATCATGTATCTTGAAGATTTTCTCCCCAGGCCTCCACTGAAAATGGGTCATCTGGGCCCAGTGGACTTCCCCGGTAATCAAACTGGAAATAAATTAAAAATAAATAAATAAATAACTATTGAACTGTATGAAAAAAAAAATCATATGGATAATAGTACGAGATGTAGCAAAAAAAGTGTATATATATATATATATATATATATATATATATATATATATATATATATATATATATATATACATATAAACATCAAAATGTATTAAAACTAAAGACATTTGACTTCAGTATGCTATAAGGATATAAAATATGACTGTCATCAGGGAAATGATATCTGTGACAGTCTGGAGGACAAGAATGACCAGACACATGCATATGACATTTTCTATAGAACAGGTGTCAAGATGGAACTTCTGTAAAGATTGTATCCCAACAAATGTGAACAATTTTAAAGCCCAAGCCCTAAAATTAATTTTAAAAAAAGATGTTTTTCAGTTTTCTTAATACTCATAGAACAATATTTCTCTCTGTTACACTGATGTGAGTTAAAGTGGAGCAACAGAGAAAGAGAAAGAACATTGGGCCTAATTTCAAAAGATTTGTTCTCAGTGTAAGCATTGAAAGCAGATGTTTTGGGATTTGGGTCCTTATGCAATCCTGTTTATGGACAGGTCTTATACCAAAGTATAACTTAACACTGTGAGCAAGTCTGTCGAAATCATGACAGACTTACACAGAGAGCAGCTCTTTTGGAATCTGGCCCATTGTGTTGTTTAAGAAGATTATGTTATCACATTTAATAGTTCTAAAAAACATAAAACAAGGATCTTCTTCTTCTTCTCTTTTGGCTGCTCCCATCAGGAGTCACCACAGCGGATCATCTGTTTCCATTTCTTCCTGTCCTCTGCATATTGCTCTGTCACACCAACCACCTGCATGACCTCTCTCACCACATCCATAAACCTTATCTTAGGCCTTCCTCTTTTTATCTTACCTGGCAGCTCCATCCTTAGCCTCCTTTTCCCAATATACCCATCATCCCTCCTCAGCACATGCCCAAACCAATGTAATCTCGCCTCTCTGACTTTGTCTCCAAACCATCCAACCTGAGTTGACCCTCTAATATACTGATTCCTACAACTGTCCATCCTTGTCACACCCAGTGCAAATATTAACATCTTTAACTCTGCCACTTCCAGCTCTGACTCCTGCCTTTTTGTCAATGCCACCGTCTCCAACCCATACAACATAGCTGGTCTCACAACCCTCTTGTAGACCTTCCCTTTCACTCTTACTGGTACCCGTCTGTCAAAAATCACTCCTGACACTCTTCTCTACCCATTCCACCCTGCTTGTACTCTCTTCTTCACCTGTATTCCACACTCACCATTACTCTGAACTGTTGACCCCAAGTATTTAAACTCATCCACCTTCGCCACCTTTACTCCCTGCATCCTCACCATTCCTCTATCCTCCCTCTCATTCACACACACATATTCTGTCTTAGTCCTGCTGACCTTCATTCCTCTCCTCTCTAGAGCATATCTCCATCTCTCCAGGGTCTCCTCAACCTGGTCCCTACTCTCACTACAGATCACAATGTCATCTGCAAACATCATAGTCCATGGGGCCTCCTGTCTGATCTCGTCTGTCAACTTGTCCATCACCATTGCAAATAAGAAAGGGCTCAGAGCTGATCCTTGATGTAATCCCGCCTCCACCTTAAATGGATCTGTCACTCCCACTGCAGACTTCACCACTGTCACGCTACCCTTGTACATATCCTGTACCACTCTTACATACTTCTCTTACACTCCCAACTTTCTCATACAATACCACAACTCCTCACTAGGCACCCTGTCATATGCTTTCTCTAAGTCCACAAAGACACAATGCAACTCCTTCTGACCTTCTCTGTACTTCTCCATCAACACTCTCAGAGCAAACATCGCATCTGTAGTGCTCTTTCCTGGCATAAAACCATACTGCTGATCACTAATCATCACCTCCCTTCTTAACCTAGCTTCTGCTACTCTTTCCCATAACTTCAAGCTGTGACTGATCAGTTTTATCCATCTGTAGTTACTACAACTCTGCACATCACCCTTATTCTTAAAAATCGGTACCAAAACACTTTTTCTCCATTCCTCAGGCATCGTCTCACTTTCCAAAATTTCATTAAACAATCTGGTTAAAAACTCTACTGCCATTTCTCCTAAGCACCTCCATGCTTCCACTGGTATGTCATCTGGACCAACAGCCTTTCCATTCTTCACCCCCTTCATAGCTATCCATACTTCTTCCTGGCTAATCTGTTTCACTTCCTGATTCACTATCTCCACATCATCCAACCTTCTCTCTCTCTCATTCTCTTTATTCATCAGCCCTTCAAAGTACTCTTTCCATCTGCTCAACACACTCTCCTCACTTGTGAGTATGTTTCCCTCACTATCCTTTATCACCCTTACCTGCTGCACATCTTTTCCAGCTCGGTCCCTCTGTCTAGCCAATCGGTACAGGTCCTTTTCTCCCTCTTTAGTGTCCAACTTTTCATATAACTCTGCATGTGCCTTATCCTTAGCCTTCGCCACCTCTCTCTTTGCCATGCTCCTCATCTCCCTATACTCCTGTCTACTTTCTTCATCACTCTGACAATCCCACTTATTTTTCGCCAGCCTCTTCCTCTGTATACTCTCCTGTACTTCCTCATTCCACCACCAGGTTTCCTTGTCCTCCTTCCTCTGTCCAGATGTCACACCATAAAACAAGGATGAAATGTTAAAATTTAAATTCTTTTTGTTTACTTGACTTTCTGAGGTCAGATATTTTGGAAAGTACAACTAGTTTAAGAAGTTTAACAAGAAGAAGGAATAAAATGCTTAGTCATATATAAGGACTTCTGGAATAACATTCCCCAGTCAGGCTATGCTAAAGGGATGCACAGATCTATGTGGTCTTTAGAATTATGTTGCCTGGAGCTTTATGCTCATTTTAAGCTCATCCTTGGCAAATTGCTTCAAGTGGATGGGTGAGAAGAACAGCGATTTAAACCGTTATATTCTTGCTAGTTCTTTTATAAGACAGTATTGTCTGGGACCATACCAGGACCAACTTCTGCAACCAGGCCTGGGATGATGCATATCATTTAGTGTCATGTGACTGGGAAACTAACAATGTGGCAATAGCCTCAGTGCAAAATACTGTATGATGCCATCATCTGGGTTCACCTTATATAAGGAGCTAAAGGTTAGATGTAATGCTAATCAGGTGGCAGCCCAGAGAAGGCTAGACTAAAAACAAACCCAGTGTAATGAGAAACTGACATGTAATGTTACATCACTACTGGGGACTGAGCCAGAGTTTGTAAAGGAAGCTGAACGGTAGCAACCAGTTAGAGTTAAGCAGTAATCCACAAATGAGTATGGAAAATATCATAGTCAGTGTAGGTTGATTACGAGGGAGAATCGTGAATGATCAAAGACAACTATGGGTAAATCCATAATTAGCCACACCCAGTAATAGGTTGCTGTTATTATTGTTATTACAGAATGCCATTATTTAACAAAAAGACAAAGGTTCTTAGGTACATAGCTACTTTCTAGGCTATTGATTGATGAGGGTCTTTAGATGCCTAGCCATACATTCCCACAACAAGAGGATTAAAATCAGTCAATGATGTCCATTGGCCATTTTGGGTCAATTCCAAACTCCTTGATCTCTCTCTCTTAAAACCCTGCAACTGCATGGTTTTGGCATCTTTCCAGGCTTGATAGTTGTTGCTGAAGCACCTACCAAGAGGAGAAAACGCTGAGAGAAGAAAGGAGCCACTTTTGAGATTTTAAGTGTTTTCTTCTGATTTATTTCTTAGAAAAACTGCATTGCCGCCTACTTTTTGGCATTTTCTTGCTTGCAAAAGTTGATATCTGTGTTAGAAACAGTATTTAGAACATACCTAGAGCCTGTTTATTGCATTTTTGTGTTGCACTTAATTTAAAATCGTTTTTTTCTTAAAATTGCATTTTACCTGCCTCTGACCTAGCACACACGTGTTGGGGTCATTTGTTGCACTGTTCTGACTAGTTTGCTAGTTGTGTGTCTCTGCTATCCTTAAACAAAAACAAAAAAACAAAAAAATCTTGCTATTTCCCCATTTTCTATATTTTAAAAAAGTTCAGTTACAGAGTTGCTGTTCTGAACTGTTTGTACGTTTCTTGGAGGCCAGTGCTTGCTTGGGCTAAAGGGAAGTCTCTGTGTTCACCAGTGGCAGTGGTTAACACTGAGCAGCCTGCCTGTCCCTGTAGGAGTGGTTACTGCCTAGAAACTGTGGTTTTATTGGCCATTTTGGGTCAATTCCAAACTCCTTGCTCTCTCTCTCTCTTAAAACCCTGCAACCGCGTGGTTTTGGCATCTTTCCAGGCTTGATAATTGTTGCTGACGCACCTACCAAGGGGAGAAAATGGTGAGAGAAGAAAGGAGCCACTTTTGAGATTTTAAGTATTTTCTTCTGATTTATTTCTTAGAAAAACTGCATTGCCGCCTACTTTTCGGCATTTTCTTGCTTGCAAAAGTTGATATCTGTGTTAGAAACAGTATTTAGAACATACCTAGAGCCTGTTTATTGCAGGTTTTTGTCTTGCACTTAATTTAAAATCATTTTTTCTTAAAATTGCATTTTACCTGCCTCTGACCTAGCACACACGTGGTTAACACTGAGCAGCCTGCCTGTCCCTGTAGGAGTGGTTACTGCCTAGAAACATAGTTGTATTGGTCATTTTGGGTCAATTCCAAACTCCTTGATCTCTCTCTCTCTCTTAAAACCCTGCAACTCTCTTTTTGTGTGGTCTTGCGCACAGAGCAGCGTCGGGCAGCGCCGGTTAGCTGGGGTATACTATTCCTGGCTCCACAAAGTCTGCACTGCAAATTTTCCCTTAGAACTAGGCAAACCTCAACTCAAGTGCTTCAGATCAACTGCTCTTATTACAGCACTTGATTAACCCAAATCAGCACTTGTCCAAATCTCCTAGACAACACTATTATTTTCCAAATCTCCTAGACAGCACTATTATAGTACAGCATAAGACCCTTGATTGTCCGCAAGACAAGTGAAAGTTACTTTTCCAAGCATGTCCAGAGGTCAGCTTCAGGTGTACTCTCCAGTTCATCTGGTGGAATTGGGCATCCTGAGGCAATTTCACAACTGCCTCATGTATACAGACAACCCTCTCCTCTTACCTCTACACACAAACACTTGTGAGAGATGCAAATACACAGCCAGACTGGAGGCTAAGTGCTCTCAACCCATGACTGTAACAGACAGTCAAGAGGAGAAGAGACACACTAGCATCACACCACCAGTCCCACACGGATCTACAAAACAGGCACTGACAAAACATACACATAAATACACAAAAACATATTTGGAGGCACTAGGTACCAATCTGAAAAAGAAACAGTGCCCTCCAAAGCAGACAAGCAAGCAACCTGCACCTCCAAACACAAGCCAGAAAACACATAATTCACCTCAGCAGTGTGCCTCACAACAGCCCCTAAGGCAAAACACCATACCCAACACACTAGTAATAGGAGACTCTATAGTAAGGCACACAGATGTTCCACTCTCCAGGCTGAACAAGGAGAAGGTTACTGTCAGCTACCTGTCGGGTGCTAGGATTTGCCTCATAACACAGGCACTTAGGTCACTCCAGAACAAGTACAAGTATGACGCTGTCATTGTACTTGTTGGTGTGAATGATCTAAGACGTACCTCCCTGGACTACATGAAAAGAGACATTGAGGAGCTCTCTGATCATGTAGCCCAAGCTGGTATGACCCTGACCTTGAGTAGCATACTACCTTCACCTATAATGATACCACAATACAAAGACAAAATGATCAATTTCAACAATTGGCTAAGTTTCTGGTGTCATGCTAAGGGGATCGTGTCTGTCTGCCTGGGATGACATGATAGACAAGCTTCGCTGTTTCACCAGAGATGGTTTGCACCTGTCACCCCTAGGCTTTTGAATACTGGCCAAGGCTCTTGCCGTCCCCATAGTGCCTTTTTTAGGTAAGGCTCAAAGGACAAACCAACCACCGTTACTAGCACAGGTAACCAAAAACTAAGGGTAATGCTACTCAATGCCAGAAGTCTCAACCTCAAAATGCATGCACTCGAGTCCCTCCTCAGTATGGAGAAAATCGATGTTTGTGCAGTGACGGAAACCTGGCTCCAGACAGCACCCCAGCACTACCAGGTTACAATTCATATCATACCTTCCTGCCTCAGTTACCGGATCGTAGTACAAAGGGCGGAGTTGTATCCATATTCATCAAGGATACCCACATCTCCAGGTTAGTGGCACGGCATGATGTCCCAGAGATCATCCATGCGCAACTATCAGCAGGCAAAACCACATTTCAAGTCATAGCCTGTTATAGATCACCCACCATGTCCCAAGATTCTCACTCAGCATTCCTTGAGGCATTGGAAAATATAAAGGTGCTACCCAACACCATAATTTTGGGTGATTTCAACTACCCTGGTATAGAATGGGCAAACTGCCAAAGTTCTAACTCCTGTGCCCAGCGGTTCATAGAATTTATTAATTCAAATGCCCTTGAACAACTGGTATGTTCTCCCACTAGAGGGGACAACATATTGGATTTAATCATCACAAATATTGGCGCCCATTGTACCACACCCGTTATCACTCCCTCTCTGGTCAGATCAGACCACATCTCCCCCAGTCAAAGAAACCATCGTAAAAAACCTTTCCAAAGCAAACTTCAAACTACTTGCGTCAGAAGTGGAAAGCTTCACTATTCCCTTGCAGAAGGATAATGATATCCAGGATGCGGAATCCTATACCAAGGCACTCTATATGCATCTTCAGGATTGCATGGACCGTGCTATCCCAAATAAAACCAAAACACCTTCCTCAAGCAAGAAGAAACCAGTCTGGTGAACCCCGGCCATAATCAAACTATACAATAAAAGGAGGAGACTTATACAAAAAAAGACCAAATCTCAAGTAGAAAAATCATCCCTGATCAGCATTAGTAAGAAATTGAGGGCCTTCATCAAGTCAACTAAAGCCAATTTCGAAAAGAAGGTTGCCAAGGATGCCAAGGATAACCATAAGGCCTTCTATGGTTAAGTCAAAAACCTAAATGGCAATGCTCAGGTCTGTTCTGAGCTACTACAAAATGGAACAAAATACACTGACCCCACTGACATTGCCAACATCTTGGCTGATAGGTTCAGTGCAAATTCCCCCCCCCCCACCACCACCTACGCCCTGAACTATTACTATTCCAGGGGATTGTGTAACTCCAATTATCACTGATACATTGGTTAATAAGGCTCTATCTAAAGCTAAAAACACTGCCTCCATGAGACCAGATGGTGTCCCGGGCTGTGTCATATGTGAGCTCCTAAATGAATTAACCCCGCATCTGAATACCCTGTTCACTCTCAGCTTCTCAACAGGATACGTGCCCATAGAATGGCGCACAGCAATGGTGGTTCCGCTGCACAAGGGTGGGCCCACAATCGACCCTGGGAACTACCGACCAATAAGCCTGACCAGTCTGATCTGTAAGGCAATGGAGCGAATCATTATGGAACTCATAAATGGAGAGATTGGGAACCTCCAAACACTTGACCCCACACAGTTCGGCTTCGTCAAGGGCAGATCATGCCTCCTGAGCCTGGTGGACTTCTTTGAGACAGTTACTCAGGCTATAGACAAGGGAAAGGAGGTACACACAGCTTTCCTTGACCTTGCTAAAGCATTTGACACCATTCCCCATTCAGGTATTATTGATAAACTTACCAACCTGGGCATAAACCCTTACGTCACAAGATGGATCGCAAACTGGCTCTCAGACAGATCCCATAAAGTAAGAGTAGCGGGATCTATGTCCAAATCCAGACCAGTAACGAGCGGTGTGCCTCAGGGCTCTGTACTGGGGCCCCTCCTGTTTGGCATATACTTCTCAGAAGTACAGGCAAGCACTGAAGGGCTGTGGCTGACCAAGTTTGTGGACGACTACAAACTGGGTGCTATAATAGAGTCTCTGGCCGACATGGATATCCTCCAGAAGGGCCTTAATGAGACTGATGCATGGTGTCAAAGCCATGGTCTCAAGCTAAATGCTAAAAAATACGTAGTAATCCCCTTTGGAAAAAACAGAGTACCCACGAACTACCACATAGGAGGTAACCCCCTGAAATCTGAAGAAGTAATAAGGGATCTAGGGACCCAAGTAGATAGTCAGCTTTCCTTTGATAACCATGTTGCCAAGGTGGTTAGAAAATCCTTCTATGTGACCCATCTGATCACGAAAGGGTTCGCATCAAGATCTAAGGATGTAGTGGTGCCCCTCTACTCTTCCCTCATCAGACCCATTATTGAGTACAATGTACCAATTGGAATGTACTTGGCTAGGCATCTCCAGCAGCTGGAGAGACCACAGAGGTACCTCACTAAGAGGATTACTGGCCTCAAACAGTTGCCCTATGCAACACGATTAAAACACTAAGGCTTTTCTCTGTTGCATACCGCCTTCTCAGAGGCGATCTCTGTTTAACATACAGAGCCATGTCCAACCCAAAACTGTTGAACATGCTCCATCTTATCAAAACAAAATCTACTCGAGCTACACGCTCTAGGGATATAAACCTCAGCCCAACAATGAATAGAACATGCTGGAGGGATAGATTCCCTTCGCAAAGACTTCCCTTGCTATGGAACAAGGTCCCGATCTACATAAGACAGAGCCCCTCACTATCACTCTTCAAGAGGAACCTTGACAAGTGGATGGATAACAGAAAGTTCACACCAGGGATCATACCAACAGCTCTACTAGATAGGGACCAAGGGTACTAGCTGCTAGATCAAGGGCCTAGGGAACTAACCAAAGGGGCGGTGAATACCGCACAACGTGGCTGGGCTAATATATGCCTTCGGGCAGATAGCCCAGTACCTACCTATGAACCTATGAACCTAAGACATTAAAAGTTTAATTTCAATTATTTTAAATGGATCACTACTTTTGGACTGCGTGCTGCAGTCAGCACTAAGTCTGTATCTCTCTGTCTGTCTCAATTAATTATGCTCTCATACACACAAGTACACATACATGCACACACACCCACACACGTGCACACACACAGACACACACACACACACACACACACACACACACACACACACACACACACACACACACACACACACACACACATACTCTCTGAAAAGCACACAAATAAACATGCACAGAGGCATAGGTTCATAGGTTGGTTTAGGTTCATAGGTTGGTACTAGGCTATCAGCCCTAGGGCCTATGCAAGCCTAGCCATAACAATTCCCTGGCTATTTCTTCCCACACTATTTACTTCCCTGGACCCCTGTCTAGCAGGGTGACTGATGTGATCCCCGGGGTGAATTTCCTTTCTCCCATCCAATCGCCAAGGTTCCTTTTGAAGAGGACCAAAGAGGCACTCTGCTTGACATGTATGGGCAATCTATTCCAGAGTCTGGGGATTCTCTGGGTCAGGAACCTATCCCTCCAGCATGTTTTGTTTATTGTGATGACAAGGTTTAGATCCCTGGAGCGTGTGGCTCTGAGGGGTTGGGATTTCTTTAAGTGTAGCATGTCCAACAGCTCTGGGTTTGACATGGCCTTGTATGTTAAGCAAAGATCGCCTCTGAGTAGACGATATGCCACAGAGTATAGCTGGAGTTTTTTAAGGCGGTCAGCGTAGGGCATCTGCTTTAGGTCTGTGATTCTTTTAGTGAGGCACACGTGCTTTTCTTTCTTTCTCTTTCTTTTTTCTTTCTTTCTTTCTTTCTTTCTTTCTTTCTTTCTTTCTTTCTTTCTTTTTTATTCACAGCTGTTAACCGAGTGTAAAAAATTGGATACAACTTGCATTTTAACTGTTCATGCTTCATGATATGCTGCCATGAAGCTGGGGACTTGTTTTACAGCAGGCATTACCTGAACATTAACACCCAGCAGTTACCAAGTTATAGAGTAAAGCTCTCAGTTTAGTATTTAGGGCATACCCCCATCCTTATCTATGGTCACTAGTTTTAGGTAGTGCCTGAAAAGACAAGTTTGCTGGGATAAGTACTCTCCATAACACAGTGAGAAGTTTGACAATTTGAAATAATCTACAAATTTGAAGTAATATACAATTACGCATCGTCTTTGTTAAGAGGTGTAATATGAGGGAGTTTGGACACCTAGTCAGGATACTGCACTGGGTGTTTTAAATGAGAGGTCTGCCAGGCATGACTTATTAGGTGGAAGCCCTTGGTAGACCCAGGGCAATTTGGAGGAATTTCATGTAACTCTCAGCTTGTCTGGGGGTGTCTCAGCATCTCATGGAATGAGCTGCATACTATCGATAGGGATAAATCTGTTCCGCCTTGCAGAAGGATGGATGGATGGATGGATGAATTCACTACTGAGGGGGTATATATATTTGACATGGTTGTCTAAGGCAAATGCAGTATAGTAAGAAATAGAATCAGTTAACTGTATTAGAATATTTGGCTTTGATTTCTTTATGGACATGAAACAGAAAAAAAGACTGATATGTGAGTTTTTTGTAACACAATTGGTCAAACCAAAATACAACTGTGATGCAGCCATAAGAATAACTAATGAATTGCAAACTATAAAAAGAAGGCTTAAAGACCAGGTCCATCCCTGGCAAAATGAGATCCAGACTTTATGCATGCAAAGTGTGGAAAAGGGCCCTCTCAATACATAACTCCATCATTCCTATCTAAACCTCAGAAAATAAATTAGAATTGCTTCCTACTCAGACAAAGCCTTATTATGATAGAGCAGGAAGAAAACTGGTCTAAAACAAATCAGTTCTGGAAAGAAATAAGCCCTAACTAATTCCCTACAACCCATGGCTGACTACTCATTTCTTTTCCTTGCTAATGATTATGCACAGTTTATACATTCCTCTATAAGCAACACTGTACACAGCTTTTCACTTCAACACTCCATCTCACATGGACAAGACAACCCCTTCTCTAATCCATTATACCGTCTATCCTCCTATGCAGCAATCTTCCACTTTGCACACCTAATTGTTAGGCAAACTGAACCCTTACTACAAAAAGTTAACAACTTGCTTCCAGTTTCTCAATACTCCATCTCATCTTTTTAAAACTGGCTTCTTTAACCTTTCCCTAACCTCTGCATACTCTCCCTTCTGCATTCAAACTTGCATATATTATTTCACTACCTATAGTTTCTTCTCTAAGGAATATGGAAAACTACAGTCCCATCTTTAATCTGTACCCTGTTACTTAATATTTGAAAAATTGCTGTAGAAAAAAAATGCTAAAGCACATTAATAACTCTTGGTTGCTATGTGTTAAACAATGTTACTTTAGAAATGCCTTTTTCACTTTTAAAGCTCTTTTAAAAGCAAAATCACCACAAGACAGTTTGTAGATATGACCATGGTCTTTGAAAGTAACAGCCATAATATTTTTCTTAATAAGATAGAAAAATTAAACATTGGAGATAACACAATTTACTAGTCTTAAAGTTATCTACAGGAAAGATCTTTCCAGGTCTGTTGCAATAACTTGCTTTCCTCCTCTGGACTGCTGAATATGGGAGTCCCACAAGGGTCACTTATTGCACCTCTTCTACTCTCCCTATTTGTCAAAACCTCTCAAATCTCTCCTTTGCTATGTATGCAGATGATATACAGATGATATACTTCTGTTACAATCCATCAATTATCACAGCAATACAAAACATCTTTTTTAATGGCATCAGAATAAAATTCTAAAATTTAAAAAAAATCCTGGAGAAAAAGGTACTTTATACCAGAAATTAATATTTAAATATTTACATATGCTTTTGTCCTCAGTCTCATGGACTCCATTAGAATAATAGTTTCACTTCCACAAAGACACACATTTATACAAATTTCAAAGATCAGATGACATAATATGACAAACGTCACCCCAATTTTCAATCAGTTAAATTCTTAAAGGTATCAGTTTTAAATGACTTACATTTTCAGTGTTAACTAGAACTCCCATTGTTTGAATTCTTATTATGGTGCACAGTGAAAGGGTGTTGTTAAATGAATTAAGAAGGGATACATCTTTAGGCAGTATAAAGCAGGAGAAATGGGGCAGTCTGGTTGTGTGTTTCTGGATGTGGATTTATTATTCTGAAGAAGTCCATGAGTTTGAGGATGTTTGAGTATGAAAGCACTAAATACATATCTGAGTATTTATTTCTGCTGTAAAGTACATTTTTTGTCAGGATTTTATTCTAGTGTCACCAAAAAATTGTTTTTGTTTGTTTTATTTATGGTTGGGAATGGATTCTTGCACATGGTATGTTTATTAATGGCTGAAAATAGATTCTGGCACATGGGAGTTTTGCTGGTACTGTACAGTATTTCCAGTTCCCTCCTTAATATATGTGTACAGTTGGGGAAAGCTGTCAAAAAGCTTTGAAAAAAGAGGCAGAACAGATGTCAGAGACAAATATGTGACATAAAGGGAATGAAATAAATGCTTCTGTGGTGCTTTTCGTTAGCACCTGTAATGCACAAAAGGATATCTGCATTGATAAGAAAGACTGGTCTTATTTTATGAAGAAACCCACAATGCATTTTCGGAATCGAAATATGTCCAAGTATAAATAATAGGCAACTGATTTCTCAGTCTAAAAAACTTTCCATGAACATTTTTTCCGGTAAGTGGGACATTTTATATTTAGAGGAATCATGGAATCAACTGAACAGAAAATAACGCCCAAGGGCTTGCGGTTACAAGAGTTGCTTGAAAATATGACATTTCCTGACCCCTTGTTTATTGAACTCAGAGACCCTTTTAACCAAACCGGTTACTGACATGGGGATCTTGTTGAAACATCATGATGGAAGAATACTGGAGTTGCAAAAGGATGCAAATCAGTGTTTGGTGATTTGTAATCACAAAGATTGTGAACAGAATAAGACAATGAAAGAAAACGTTTAGGCATGATTTGACTGAAAAAAAAGATTTTACAGCTTGCAAAAATTAGACTACTTAAGGTTTAAAACTTCTTTAAAAATGTCATTTGAACTCAGGTGGTAGATATCAGGAAGCTATTAGAGAGACCAATCAAACGGTGCTTCTGCTTATGTCATTGGTGAATAGGTTCATAGGTTCATAAGTAGGTGCTAGGTACTAGGTACTAGGCTATCAGCCCAAGGGCCTACGTAAGCCTAGCCAACAAGGTTCCATAGCTTACACCACCCAAGAAAGTTATTTTCCTTTGCCACTGTCCAGCAGAGACACAGAAATGATCCCCAGGGTGTATTTCCTATTTCCCATCCACTCATCAAGATTTTTCTTGAAGAGTGCTAATGAAGAACTTTGCTTGACATAGATATGACCTGATAGAATGCAGATAATCTTCTTAACTGCAAGACAGAACAGTGAATTGAATTCCGTTAGGCTGTCAAAATTGGTTGACCAATGTAAAATACAGCTCATACTGCATATAGTAAGTTTGTTTAAAGAATAAAGCTCTTACAGAGGGACTGCAGTGTCTACCAGAGGGAGAGGATGCAGAAGAGGCCAGCATAATTTAATTGGACTTTTTCTGATCAAATAATTGTAAGTTTCTTAACAAATGGAACCAAGCAGGGCTGCCCTCTATCTCCTTATCTTTTCAATCTTTACCTAGAACTGCTTGTACTCTATATTGCTCAAAAGACATATCATCATATTCCAAAAATTAATAACATTGATCAAAAGTTTACTGCATTTGCTGATGATCTTAATATCTACTTCAAACTCCCCAACACTGAATAAAATTTTAAAAACAATAAACATTTTTTTTGAAAATAGCTAATTATGAAACCAACCCCATGAAATCTTCTATATTTCCCATAAACCCCTATAAGCACAATGGATCATACTTGCCTATAACTCCAATAGCAGTAAAATATTCAGTAAAATATCTGGGTATCACCATTGCACATACACATAAAGAACTGATGAAAGCCAAATTACAAAGAACATGGGAAAAAGTCAGACAGGACATATCTAGATGGAAAAGTATAAACCTATTTCATCAATCGAAAGCAGGCATCATTAAAATTAATATTTTACCAAGAATCCTATATCAATTAAATGCTGTAAGTCTAAATATTCCAAAAAATTCTTTGGTAAAATGGAATCAGCCCTCTCAAACTTTATATGGTACGCTAAAACCATAAAAATTCAATATGACAAATCAGTGTTACTTAAGGAAAAAGGAGGTCTAGGATTACCTGATTTTAAACTTTGCTATGATATCATTGGAGCTAGCAAAATTATTCAAATCTCAAATCATGACCCAAACAGCAATACCCGGTCACCACTCTGGTGTAAAATCTGGTATAAACAAATAAAATCACTCAACATAAATCCCAAAGACCTCCCCTACATTCAACTTAAAAATGAATGCCCTCTCAAAATTCATTCCATGATCAAAAATAAGATAATAATTTTTCAAAATTTAATATCATCACTTCATCTAGAAAATACACTTGATTTACTACAGCCAGTACATCTTAACCCTAACTTAAAACTAAACAACAAAATGACAGACCTCACAAACTATCCGCAAATTAAAGATATAATGGTCTGGCAAATACATAATTTAAATAACTTAAATACATCAGACTCAAGATCCCACTTAGGAGTAACATGTAAATATGACCCTATGCTTAGGCAAATTAAGTTTTTAATCAAAACCAAGTTCTCAACATTAAAAATAGAGGAGCAAATCATTCAAATAAGCCAACAAATTCTTAAAATAACATCCTGCAAATCAAAAATTATTTCCAGTCCAATGCATACAAACTAATTTCTACAATTACATTCCAATTTTCACTTCTTTACTCCAAATACCGGGAAGAGAAAAATAATTATATTTCTATAGACCAAAAATACCAAGCACGCAAAAATACATTAAAATCAACTCCTTTTAAAAACTTAATTTATACGCAAGTCCTGATCAATAACAATGCATATTACACAGGTCTATATTATACTATCGACTGCTTAGCTTGTCGAACACTGAAACATCAACAGCTGAGGGTCAAAAACTTACAATCTCGAATGGCCAGTTAAGCAAATTCTTTCATTGGGAAAGAATTCACTTGACCATGCCAAACTAACATAAACATCCTAGCTGTAACAAAGTGGTGGGCTTCTCCCCCCACACCCCCCAACTAAATATACCAACTCCGAGATTGCTCTACACTGGGGAAAGGGCAAACTGCTGATAATGGCCAAGCAAATTCTTTCCCAATTGAAAAAATTCACTTAACTGCCCATTTGAGATTGTAAGTTTTCAACCATTAGCTCTCGACGTTTCGGAGTTTGACAAGCTAAGCGGTCAATAATATAATATTTCTTATTTTATGCATTTCTTATGTCTGTATTCTTTGATCTAAGTGAAATTATTAACAGAATTGAAAATGATTAGGTATGGCAAGGGTTAAATTTTTGAAGGCACTAGAAAAAAGGAAGTGATGTATAGTATTTAAGGTGTATTTGAATGAAAGCACATGACTCTGATGATGCCTTTTGAGGTAAAATCGCTTAGTCATAGTGTTTTGCTGTGTCTTGTGTATTAATAATTAAGAAATCAGCATTTTTAGCACAAAGCTCGTGTATGCCAGTTGAATTATTTTTATTTTGTTTTGTTTATTTGAGTTTTTAGTTTTAAAAATATAATATACACCCTATTATACACCTGCTGTTCTAAAATAGAATGGATATAAAAAAACCCTAACATGTCCTTTTTACCCACAGGAAAATGTAGATATACTTCATATCTTTTGGAGGTGCAAGATAACATATAAATTATGGTGTTCTCTCAAAATCAAACTTCATAAAATGGGTCATGAAAAGACCACTTTTTCAAGGGAAACAGCAATTCTGAATATAACTCCCAAATTCCTCATTGTATTCATAAACATGTTATAATTACAATCTGTGCACTAATCAAGCATTTTATAGCAAATAAATGGTTAAATAAATCCAAAATAGCCTGGGATAATTTTAACTTAACGGCAATAAAACTTATTTCTTCCCATAAATTAATAACTAAGAACCCCCACAAAAGGCTATACTTTCAAACTTATTGGAATTACCTCTTAGACACTATCCTGAAAGACTAGACTGGAACCTAGTACCATTTCAGACCTGAATTACAAATGAAGACTATTTTAGGAGAGAAGGACGCATGCAAATGGAAAGTAATGGGAGACAGATAAGGGAAAGGCAATTATCAGTGAAGGGAAAAAATAAGACAAACTAAAATAATACTAAAATGTGGCATCTACTCTCCAAATAATTTTAAATCGATTTTGATAGATAGTCTTACCTAACAGTTGTTCTCCTTGTCCTAATTAGTTTGAGTGCCAAAACAAATAAAATGTGATCTTTTAAATATCAATTGGAGAACACCAATGCATCATCTTTATAGTACCATATTCAAATGTAAATTCTTATCATTTTCAAGATACTATTTCATGTGATATTGCTTGTTACCATACAGGGTGTTTTATTATTATTTTGATTGTACATAGTTGAAGTTCTTATGTTCAGGCTGTATATTTTCCTTTTTTGTACTTCTTTGCTTGTATCTGTTTTTCTCTGTTTTTCTTCTTTTTTTGTTTTTAAAACAAAATATGCATAATTTCAATAAACATTAAATTGAAAAAAATGTAAGTTTCTATTATATAATTTAACAAAAAGATTTATTTCATATGATTTTGTGAATTTATTGTCTAAAAGCCTTTCATGGTATCATAGTAGAATACTAGGCTATCAAGCCAAGGGGCCTTTTTAAGCCTAAACATGTTTCCCAATAAATTTTGATAGGTATTGCTGCCCAAATGTTTTGTCAGTGTATATATAGTTAGACAAGGGTGGTTGTTCATTTACAAGTTTCCTCTCTCTAATAGAGACATAAGTGCCAGAATAGGGTATATTTATGCTCCCCCATCCATTGATCTAAGTTTTGCTTGAATAAGTGGAGAGGATGAACTCTGCTTCAGCTGGATGGCAAGCCTTTTCCAGAGAAGGGTGAACCACTCAGACACACACCTGTCCCTCCAGCATGTCCTATTTATGTTGCAGGCAAGGTTTAAGTCCCTGGCTCTGATGTTCTTGGTGCTATTTGCTCTTGCAGATGTGCAACAGGTCCATTAGGGCTGAATTGGAGGATGCTTTGTAGGCCAGGCATAGGTCATCTGTCAAGAGCCTGGAGGCGACGATATATAAGGATAAAACTTTGAGGTGGCATGCATAAGACTTTGTTTTCCACACCACATATTCTTTTTTGTGAGAAACGTCTGTGAATATTCCACTTCATAGGTGAATGCTAACTTTTTTTCTTTACACTAATTTTCACCCTACATCCTTTACAATCTTCCCTTTAAAGTTTCAATATACTATATTATTGCATATAAAATTTAGGTACATATGTATATTGTGCCTTCTCACATAATCACTATGAGTATTATAATTTGTACTTCTTTTGAAAAAAAAAATACACACTAATGTTTTTATGTAACAATTGCTGTTTTTATAATATCTGTCATAACTTCTATATTAATTTTGTATGTTTTCTTGGAGCTTTTCTCCCCGGGCCTCTACTGAAAATGGACATGTACCCAGCTAGACTAGCCCGGTCAACAAATGTAAAATAAATAAATAAAAATAAATAAATAAATGCTAGGCTAATTGGCCTGGAGGGTCATTTTAAGTTTAGCCAATAATCTGTGGTCAGCATCAAACCCTGTACCTTGTGTTTATAAGGTGAAGACCTTAACCATTATGCCAAGCCTACCCAGTTTTTGTACATGCCTGACCAGTTACATACCAAAATGGGTACTGTACTCAATGACTGGTCTTGTGAGAGAAGAGTACAACAGAACAATGATATGTTTGGATCCAGATACCATACCCCTGCTTATACTTTGTGGAACACAGAATGAATTCTCAGTACTGTAGACAAATGATGGTCAAATGGCAACAATATGAAAAGAACTGTAAAAATGAAAATAATATTTAGACAGATATTTTTGAAGGGTAGGAAAGAAAAATAATTGTTTTGAGGGCAGGAATGTGTGAAGCATGAAGGTGGGAAGTTGGCAGTTTCAGTGGCTAAAAAGGTGGTGCACTTACTACTGATGTTGGAAGATCAAGCAGCTGTAGATTTTACCTCCACCAGGTGCCTGAATTAATTTTCCCAGGAATGATGCAGCCATGCAGCATAAAGGAGTTCTGAACTCATTCAAATTAAATTTTTACCCATGGTCCAACTGCCGAGTTGATGACAGCTCAGGTGGATGTAAAAGATCCTAAGACAATTGTATAAATAAGTAGGTGGTCTTTTATTCTTTGCTAAATACATGTTTACAGCATTATCTGTACCTCTGGTACATACATCATGTTTAAATACTTGCATTATTTTTAAATCTGGGAAGTCCGCGTCCTCCGTGCATTTGGCCCTGCATCTAGGCTGCTGCTCTCATTCCCGCCTCTCCCCTAGGAGTTTATTTTTCCTCTTCTTCACTGCCAATCTGAATATTCTAGCCATCAAAAGAGAAGTCAGCGGTGGACAGTCTGCTCGATATCATATAAGTTTACTGCAACCTATTCTCCCCAGAGAAACTCAGTCCTCTCCCCTAGGAGTTTATTTTTCCCCTTCTTCACTGCCAATCTGATTATCCTGGCCATCAAAAGAGAAGTCAGCGGTGGACAGTCTGCTCGATATCATATAAGTTTACTGCAACCTATTCTCCCCAAAGAAACTCAGTGTATGTTATCTGTTTCACATGTTTTAATAGTAGTATCTACCTTACTCAGGCTTCACCCTACCTGGCACACGTGAGAGCAGCCTACCTTTTGTCAATGCACTGGCCCCCCCAACTCCATCCTTGTTTTTTTTTTTTTCTAATTATAATCCACCTCTATCCTATCTCCACATCCCATCCTTCTTAGTTGTACCTTTTCTCCTCTAGTGTACCTCCGTCTTTTCCCACTAGGTGGCAGCACCCTCCTATTAATAAGTCCTGCAATCAAACCTCCCTCTTAATTCCCCTCAAACCAACTCTTCCCAGACAGTGCCCCTGCCCTCACCTAGCTTAGCTGTAATCCCATTCCTTTTCTCCCTTCTTTTCATCCTCTGCCCTTACCAAGAATAGCCGTAATTTCATAATTTCATCCCACTACTTAGATACACTTATTCTAGACACTGTCCATCCCCTCACTAAGACTGCTGTAGTTTGATCTCTCCACTCTGTGTACTTTTTATATATCACAAAATCATACTCTTATTCTATATTTTTAAAACAAATAACATAGAGTAGCTTTCCTTCACCATCAAACCTTAGGAAATTAAGCTTCTAAAGGTTATAACCCTCTTACCTGCCCCCCTGTTGTAGCTCTCCTTCTAGCAGATCACTGATTGTTTCTGGCCATTCCCACCTTCTTTGCTCTTCAACTCCGTTCGCACTGCGGGCTCACTCTGCTCCCCTACCCTGCCCCAATTCCCACCCGCCCCAGTACCTCTAAACTTATACCTTCACTAAGAGTCCCTCCCCACTTTCCTCCCAATCACACTACTCCTCTCCTTTAGTCCCTCCCTTATCTTTTGACAAATCAGACTTCACATTATTCCCCTCCCACTTTCCTCCAACACACCCCTAATCACTTTTACTCTCACTTACCTTATCCTCCCTTATCTCTCATTCTCTCCTACTATCATGTATAGAATGCCAAAAAAGGTCCTTCTCTTCTCCACTCTCATCTTACTTCTATCGTTGCTATGCCAATTAACCTCCTTCACTACCTTTCATGTGCTCTCTTCTCCTCTTCCACCCCAAAACCAACCCACATCCACAATATCTCACCCTCTTTAATCACTTCCCACCCTCTACTTCTCTTCAAAATAAAATTACTTGCAGTCCCTTATAACACGAATAGATTTAAAGTAAATCCCTACCATTATTACCTAGCAAACTACAAACCAAATAAACCTACCCCCCATTATACTCTCCTTCATTTAGCTGGTGATTGTCACCCCAATCCAGGTCCTACCTTCTCTTCCACAAAACCCCCTACAAAATTCTCTCCAAAAAAATCTGTCCACCTCCAATAATATACACATTAATAAAAATCTCAAATTCATCACCTTTAATGCCCAAAGCTTAAAAAATAAAATCACACTCTTTCATGCTTGGCTCACCCAAAACTCTCCAGACATACTAGCCATCTCTGAAACCTGGCTTAAACCTCACATCAAAGACTCTGAATTCCTTCCTCCTGGATTTCATTCCCTCCAATCTGACCGCATTAATAAAAGAGGAGGAGGAGTTGCCTTAATCTACTCTAACCTCCTCACTATAACCCCATACCCTAACTCCATCCCATCTTTCAATAATGCAGAACTAGTCATCGGCATACTACAAATGAACATCCACAAAAGCATCTGCATTATTTCCCTCTATATTCCTCCTGGTAATAATGTAAATACTTTGGAAGATATGTAGAGATGTAAACATTGACTGGGGAAATATCAATAATCCTAATTCCTCCCTTACCATCAATCTATTCAACTTCACTCAACTTACTAACTCCATTACCAGACCCAATAAAAACAACCCCCCTGGCACCATACTTGACTGGATACTTGTGTCCTATCCTAACAAAATCACTTCATCTGGTGTAATTCCTGACCATTTAGGAGACCACCTCCCCACCTTCTCTATTCGAGCCAATCCCACTTCTCCTCACTCTCATCATTTCATTCAAACACACAACCTAACCAACTTTAACCAAAAGACTATTTCTCTAGCTCCCTTAGGCTAACTAAATGGAACCCCCTAAAAACACTGCCACTAGACGAAGCCGTTGAATATTTTAATTCTACATTCTTAAATATCCTTAACTCCCAAGCTCCTATGAGAAGAAAAAAAATTAAATCTAAACCTACCCCTCGGCTCTCGAAAGACACAAAAAAGATTATGCACCAAAGAGACAAATCCTGGAAAGCTTATCTCAAACACAAACTGCCTGATATTTACCTTCAGTTTAAAAAACTGAGAAACCTGGCCAAAAAACTAGTCATTAGAGATAAAAAGTCCTACTACATCAAATTACAAGAAAACCATACCTGAAATCCAAAACAATTCTGGAACTCCATTAACTCCCTCCTTACACCTGGTACTAAAACCAGCCCATGCCATGATACCAGCAAATCTGACCCTGAAATTGCCCCACTTTTCAGTTCCTTCTTCACTTCTTCCATTGCTGACCTAACCAAGACTTTTAATAACAACCCTCCCACCCACATTAATCTTACTCCCCTTTGCCACCCCCCATTTTTGAACTCAAACCTGTTCCTACCTACCTAATAAGGAAACTTCTCTATAAACTCAAACCTTGCTCAAATGCTCCTGATAACATCCCTTCCTCCTTCCTAAAGATAGCTTTTGACTCCATTGCCATACCTATCAGCATCCTAATAAATAGGTCTCTGCTTGAATCCTATGTACCCAAACTCTGGTGTTCTGCTTTCATTCATCCACTTCACAAAGGTGGTAAGAACTATAATGTCTCTAATTTTCATCCCATTGCTATTCTCTCCCCTATTTACAAAATCCTCGAAAAGTGTATACACCTCCAACTCCTGCCTTTCCTTACTGAACATCAACTACTCTCCCCCACCCAACACTAGTACCACCACTGCCCTTCTCTCTTTCCTTCATTCTGTGAACTCTGCTCGTGACTCTGGTAATGTAGTCTCAACTGTTCTACTAGATCTATCTAAAGCTTTTGACACCATCTCCCACTCCCTCCTTCTAAACCATCTCTCCAACCTTAACCTTAGCCAAAAGGCTCTTTCCTGGTTCACTAGCTACCTCTCAAACAGATCCCAAGCTGTGAAATGGGGCCTAGCTACATCTATCTTCCTTCCTTCACCTACCGGAGTACCTCAAGGCTCCATTCTTGGCCCATTACTATTCAATATATTTATTAATGACTTCCATAAAGCCATCCCCAACACCACAATTGTTCAATACGCTGATGATTCCACCCTCATCTGCCATGCCACTAATCAAACTGAACTCCAAGCCCTAACCCAAACTACATTTTCTACCACCGAAAACTGGATGTTCCAAAATCACCTCTTCCTTAATGCCAACAAAACTGAGATCCTCCTCTTCCCACCCTCCAAATCCTCACCACTAGACAAAAACTCCTTTCATATTACCAGCCTTTCCAACTCCACTATCGAAATAGTAACCTCCACCAAACTTCTCGGTATATTAATGGATGACCAGCTGAAATTCAATCATCATATCCAGCAAAACATCAAAAAAACACAGATAAAACTGGGCTTATTGTACAGAAATAACCTCTTTCCTTCTCCTTCCACTAGGCTAACCCTCGCCTCCACTTATCTCCTTCCCTCTCTACTTTATGGCGCTCCTCTGCTCACTAATCTATCATCCTGTCTCTCCTCCAAATTGGAACAATGCTATAACAAAATATCCAAATTTGCTACTAATGCCAAGTCCATCACTCATCACTGCTCTCCCCTCCACTCTCTAAATTGGCTTGAACTCCCCAATCAACTGACCTTTTTCCAACTCACTATAGCCCATAAACTACTGTTCCATCCAACTAGCTGTCCTGCTCTTTCCAACATTCTTCTACCCTATAGCCCCCCCTAGATCCCTTAGATCTTCTCATCAAAACGTGATCACTGCACAAAAACCCAAGCACCCAGCTGGCCAAATGCTTTTATCCTTTACCCTTGCTAAAAAATGGAATGCCCTACCCACCTTTGTTAGATCCTGCCACAACCTAAACAACTTCAAAACATTACTTCATTCCCACCTCTATCTAAATAGAATTTGCAACTGCACTCTTCAACCTACTCCTTTCAAACCATCCTCCTCCTTCTCCCCAGGCTAACTTCCATTCACTACTAAACTCTCTTTTGTCTCTCCTAAATACTAGCTATATAGGCCACTTTATATTTCTTACTTGATGAATCAACTGCTAAGTCACCCTAGGCTGGCCTTCTTTTTCTCCTCTTCTCTCCTATATTCCTAGCTCAAGTTATTACCCCCTGCTTTCTCTAACCTAAAATATTTTACTTCATTTTTTTTCTTTCTGTGCTGAAACCTAACTAAAAATGTTAATTTTACTATTTTGCCATTAGACTTTTCTATTGTAGGCTGTTTTAAAATCCTGTTTCATCTATTGTTATATTTTTGTCTGAACTCTTTTGTAATCAATATTGTTTGTTGTTTTTGCGGAGCTTTTCTCCCTGGGCCTCTACTGAAAACGGGCCCCAAAGCCCAGTGGACCTCCCCGGTAATCAAACTGAAATAAATTAATAAATAAATAAATAAATAATCATTTTCTTAAATTTTTATATTTTAAATTCATATCCCTCACCTTTCATTTATAACTAAAATATAATACTTTTTTAAAGTACAACTTCACATTTTTATTATAGACAATCTCACTGCAGTGTGTCCTCGAAATAAACCATATACAAGAAAAACATTCTTTTTTCTACCTTCTGTAGCCCATTCTATCAACTAATCTAGACTCCCTTATAAAATTGTTCATTTTCAAATTATTAATACCTTCACATTATTATATCCCTGTTTTAATCTCTATAATTTCTAAAATAAATGACTTGTTTTTACTTCAGTTCCAAATATATTGCAGTGCCTTTCTTCATACAGTTTTTTCTTCATCAATGCATTTAAAGGCAACATATTTATAGGCAATCTCAATAATTAGTCTTGCCATGATGTTCAACTACATAACTTCTCTCTTAATTTGATTTCTTTTGCTTAGTGAAATTACTCAACCCATCCAAGGGAACTATTTAATAAAATTGTGTTATTATGTCATTATGCTAATCTTCTCTCTTGCTATGTGTTTCCTTAAATTTTATCTTTCACTTTTTTGTCTTTTTATAATGCCTCCACATTCTTTCTAGTACCTGTCACATAATGGAAATCCTTATACCTGATTTCTAACATTTTTGCCACTAAACTCTCACTGTCAAAACAAAACATTCTCAGGATTCAGTAGAGAGACAATGATGTTCTAAACACAAATGGATTTAATAACTCTACTGCCATTTCAGTCTTATTATAAAATACAATACACATCTATTCATAGGATACAAAATACCAGTCTTTGTAGGGTTTCATCTGGATGTCCATGTTACTCCAGACTGGGGAGTCATTAAACGGCCAAGCATGAGAAATATGGTTCATGCTAAAAAGGCCCTTCTCCTATGACATGGCAAGGTTTGATTCAAAGTCATGTTAGTCACAAAAAGGTAAGACCTCATTACCAGCTAATTTGCATGTCTTTGAATCGCATTTACTATTGTGACATGCAAATCATTGCTGATCTGCACATCATCATAGGAAACATCTGAACACAAACGCACACACACACACCAGTCCCTAACTTGTCTGCCCTCCCATTTCCCCCACTCTTTTGTAGTTGAAGTGTAATTACAGCATTTATCTATTATAACCTGTTGGCTGATATAGCTTCCCACCCCCAATCCCTCTACTATTGTTGGTGTTCTTACTGTACATACAATAATAATAATATCTGATGTTTAGTGGTTCTCCCCACCCTGATCCCCATAGTGCCATTGGTGCCATTATGACACATTAACGGTAATCCCTACTGGTCTACTGGAAGCTCCCCTACCATGTTTATACCATGTAGTTGAACACATTGCCTTTTTCTATGTTCAGTCCTGAAAAGTGATTAGGACAGCCATGCTGATCTACTTGGGCAACTGATTTCTTCAGTTGCTCATCTCTGAGATGCCTTCCTTGCAGCAGTTCTGGAGAGAGATAGAAAAAGACAGAGAGATACCACATGGCTAATTAGCATATGATTCCTCATTAGCATTCAGCCGCATGTGGTACTGCATATCTTCATGGCAGAGGACTGTGCAGTGCCATGTTATGTCAGATGTAGAATTGGGGAAAGGTACTGTGATGTTTACATCTCAGTGTAAACATTGCAGTGCACCTCAGTGTACACATTGCAGTATACCTCAGTGTACACCTCAGTATACACATTGAGGTACTATCGAGGTACATTGTTGAATTCCCCTAATATTATTTGAAACAATACTTTCCTCTAAAAATGTATTTCATTTTAGTTTAGTTTATTTGTTTTTATTTCCATTTCTAACTGGATGAATACATCTTGCCAAGATTCATAAGCGTAGTTACAAAACATTTACAGAAAAGGCAATATAAGAAATATATGCATGAGCAAGTATATTTACAATTATTTATTTATTTATCTTTGCTGACCGCAAAGTCTAATTAGGTAGAACCCATTTCAGACGAGGCCCAGGGAGAAAAGCTCCACATTTAAGTTACACATGATGTACATTTATAATTGCAGAGTAAAAACTTCTATACATGAGCCTATTTACATGATTTTTAAATATTTCTAAATATTTTGTACATGAACATAGCATTTAACACAAAAAGCAAGAGAGAAATTAACATAAATTAGATAATTACTGAATTGAGAAATAACACAGAATAACAATTAATGTATTAAAAGCGTGATGGCTACAGGGAAAAGATCAAACAGGGATGTTTTGATTTTAGTAATAATTTACAGTCAGACAAGGGATTTGGTATAATGGTTTAGTTCTTTACCTCATAGACACAAGGTGCAGGGTTTGATTCTCACCTCAAATTACTGGCTAGGCTTAAAATAGCCAATCTAGACAGCTAGTCTGGTATTCAATTATGGATGTTATGGAGTGGGAGGTTTGCATAATGATTAAAGTGTTTACCTTACAGACACAAAGTGCATGGTTTGATTCTCACATGGGATAACTGGCTAGGCTTAGAATGCCCCACAAGGGCAGTTAGTCTAGTTCTACTCTATGAACCTGTGAACCTATGAAGTAGAATGTAGCTTAAAAACTGATGAGAGATATGAAAGGAGAAGTTGTGGAAATAAGCAGGAAGATAAATGGATAGAGGAGGAATCGTTAGTGGTAAAGTGTAAGAGAAGGAGGAAAAGTAAGACTTTAGGAAATAAGTGCAGTATGAGGAGTGATAAGGTACAAAAAGACTGGCTAAGGAAAGCGGCTGTAAGAGTTGGAGAAAAGTAATATGAGTAAAGCTAGCCAGGTGAGCAGGAAGAACAGAGCCATGTTTGGCCAAGGAGCTGTTTAAGCAAAGTGTGGAAACTATTTGTGCTTTCTCTCTGTTTAACTGTGTGGGGATTTCATTCCAGAGCTTTGACACACAATGAGAAGCGAGAGAGTCTCCAGCAGTGCTAAACATCTTACTGGTATATAGTAAAACTGTCTTGCTAGAGTGAAGGTCTCTAGCGGGTGAATAGTATGGCAGAGTATTTTGTAATGCTGGGCATTTGTCTGGAGAGTACAGTAGGTTGTGGGCAGTGATTCGTTGTGAGTATGTCAACTGGTTTGGGAGTTCAAGACAGTTTAATTGTTTTAATGCAAGGCAGTGCTATGTTTTATAAGGTTAACAAACCGAGAACAAAACAACACACACAGACCCAGAAGCTGTTGGAGACCACACAGTTTATTCAAAAAGTTAAGCATTTTTGTCCTAGTCACCAGATTTCATCAGAACAATGAACAAAGTAAATGAAAGGTTTATATGCCCTTAAAAATTACATAAAATATTAATTATTAATTTTTTATCACACCCAGTTAAACACATAAACTGTAAAACATTACAACCTGCTTCATTCAAGCACTTAGACCTGGTTGTATTTTGAAATAAAATAAAAATATTTAATAAATATCAGAACCATTGAAAACATTATATAAAAAAACCTGCTTTTAATTCTTGAGCACTAGAAATAGAAATCATTTCATTCAACCATGGATGCATCATGAAAATTGTCTTAAATTGCCATTTAAGCTCCATAAGTTCCAGAATATCATCCTCTGGACCACCCCAGTTACCAATGCTGACATGATCCATGGTATAAAACTAAAACTATGGCATCTATTGGTGCTAAGATGTTTATATAATGCATTGTGATTATCCTAATGTCGTACATCTGTTATGTACTTCCATTGGTCATGATGTCCATATTTTTTCATAGGTTCATAGGTTCATAGGTAGGTACTAGGCTATTGGTCCTAGGGCCCATACAAGCCTAGCCAAAAAATGTACCCTGGCTTTCGCCACCCAAGAAAATTATTTTCCTATGCCCATGTCGAGCAGAGCCACAGAAGTGATCCCTGGGGTGAATTTCCCATTTCCCATCCAATCATCAAGATTTTTCTTGAAGAGTGCTAATGAGGAGCTCTGTTTGTCATAGATAGGTATTCTGTTCCAGAGTATGGGAAGTCTCTGGGACAGGAATCTATCCCTCCAGCATGTTCTGTTTATTGTGGTGACAAGGTTAAGGTCCCTAGAGCGTGTAGCTCGGAGGGATTGGGATTTCTTTAAGTGGACCATGTCCAACAGCTCTGGGTTTGACATAGCTTTGTATGTTAGACAGAGATTGCCCCTGAGTAGGCGATATGCGATGGAGTAAAGCTGTAGTTTTTTGAGACGGTCTACACAGGGCATTTGTTTGAGGCCAGTAATCCTCTTTGTGAGGTATTTCTGTGGTCTTTCCAGTTGTAGATGTCTTGTGAGGTACATACCAAAAGGGGCGTTGTACTCTATAATGGGTCTAATGAGTGATGAGTAGAGGGGAACAATGACCTCTTTTTTTCTGGATGAGAATCCTTTTGTGATGAGATGAGCCACATAGAAGGATTTCCTGACCACTGTGGCGATGTGATTATCAAAGGAGAGACTACTGTCCACCTGTGTCCCAAGGTCTCTTATCACATTTTCAGCATTAAGTAGACTACCAGCTATGTGGTAGTACATGGGTACAGAGTTTTTGCCAAAGGGGATGACAATACACTTTTTGGCATTGAGCTTCAGGCCATGGCTTTGACACCAGGTATCTGCCTCAGTGAGGCCCTTTTGTAGTTTGTCCACATCGTTAGGAGTTTCGATTATGGCTCCTAATTTGCAGTCATCTGCAAACTTTGTTAGCCAAAGACCTTCTGTGTTGGCCTGCACTTCAAAAAAGTAGATACCAAGCAGGAGAGGACCCAGGACTGAACCCTGTGGTACTCTACTTGTCACTGGTCTGATGTCGGATTTGGAATCCTCTACTTTCACAGTGTGGGTTCTGTCCGTGAGCCAGTTGGCAACCCATCTTATGACATAGGGATTTATACCTAGTTTAGTGAGCTTATCTATAATTCCAGAGTGGAGGATGGTGTCAAAAGCCTTGGCGAGATCTAGATAAGCTGTGTGAACCATTTTACCATTATCTATGGCTTTGGTGACTGCTTCAAAGAAGTCAATCAGGTTTAGGAGACATGATCTGCCTTTTACAAATCCAAACTGAGTAGGGTCCAGAGTTTGGAGATTACCAATGTCTTTGTTTATGAGTTCCATGATGATACGTTCCATGGCCTTGCAGACCAGGCTCGTCAGGCTAATGGGGCGGTAGTTCCCGGGGTCCGTCATGGCTCCCCCTTTGTGGAGTGGGATAACTGTCACGGTGCACCATTCAGTGGGTACAAAGCCTGAGGTGAGGCTATGATTGAACATGGTACTTATGTAGGGTGCCAGTTCATTCTGTAGTTCGTGTAGAATGCAGCCTGGGATATTGTCAGGTCCCATGGATGCTGTGTTCTTGGCTTTGAAGATTGTGTTTTTTACCTGTGCAGCCGTGATTTTATGAACTTTGCATTCTTCCGGTATAGAGATGGGCCCTCAAGGGGGTGAGAGGGGGGTAAAGTTAGCACTGAACCTATCTGCTAGGATGTTGGCAATATCAGTTGGTTCTGTATATTTAGTGACATTATGCTGTAACTCAGAGCAGATCTGAGTGTTCCCATTTAGATTCTTGACATAGCTATAGAATGCTTTGTGGTTGTCTTTAGAGTCAGTGGCAATTTTGTTTTCGTAACTAGCTTTGGAGGATTTTATGAGGGATCTCAGCTTCTTACTGAGGTTGACCAGGAAGTTCCTCCAGTCATGGGATTTTACTCTTTTTTGCAACAGTTTCTTTCTTCTGTTGTAGAGTTTGTTTATGGCAGAGGACCACCAGATAGGCTTCCTTTTTTTGGAGGATAACATCTTGGTTCTATTAGGAATAGCATGATCCATGCACTCGTGTAAGTGCTTATAAAGTGCATTTGTGTAGGATTTGGCAGTCATACCTCTACTGTCCGTCTGCATGGGTGTCATGAAGTTTGCCACTTCCGTCTTAAGAAGTGTGAAGTTGGCTTTGGAGAAGTTTTTTACGATGGTTTCCCTAATTGGGGCTGGGGGTGGGATGTGGATGTCTAGGCTGATTAGCTTGTGGTCAGATCTGACCAACGAGGAATTGACCTCTGGTGTGGAACACCAGTTTCCCATGTTGGTGATGACCAGGTCTAGGATATTGCTGCCCCTGGTGGGGGTGTGAATAAGTTGATCCAAGGCGTTGGAATTTATGAATTCTAGAAAACATTGAGCAAAAGAGTTGGTACATGAGTAGTTTTCCCAGTTAATGGTGGGGTAGTTGAAATCGCCCATTATTAGGGTGTTGGGTTGTACCCTAATACTTTCCAGTGTATCAAGAAATGAGTAGTGTGAATCCTGGGGCATGGTGGGAGGTCTGTAGCAAGCTACAATTTGGATTACGGTCTTGCCCAGAGTTAGTTGCACTTGGATAATCTCGGATGCATTATGCTGTGCAACTAGCCTGGAGGTGTGGATACCCTTAATGAATATGGACATGCCTCCGCCTTTAGTGCTTCTTTCTGGGTTAGGTGGCCAAAAGGTGTGGTATGAATTGAAGCCTGGTAATGCAGGGGTGCTCTCTGAAGCTTTGAACCAGGTCTCTGTCACTGCACAGATGTCAATGTTCTCCATTTTAAGGAGTGCCTCAAGTGAGTGCATTTTGAGGTTTAGACTTCTAGCATTGAGTAGCATTACCCTCAGATTTTGCTTGCTTGTACCAGTTACGGTGGTGAATTTGTCATTTGAACCTTGCCTAAAAAAGGCACTATAGGGGTGGCAAGAGTCTTAGCCAGTATCCGGAATCCTAAGGGTGACAGGTGCAGGCCATCTCTGGCAAAGCATTGTGGACTGTCGATCATGTCGCCCCAGGCAGACAAATACTGGATCCCCTTAGAATGACACCAGAAGCTTAGCCAATTGTTGAAGTCAATCATTTTGTCCTTGTACTGTGGTATCATTCTGGGTGATGGCAGGATGCTACTCAGGGTTAGGGTCATACCTGCCTGGGATACAAGATCGGAGAGCTCCTCCATGTCTCTTTTCATGTAGTCCAGGGAGGTACATCTCAGGTCATTCACACCAACATGGACAATGACAGTGTCATAGTTGTACTTATTGTGGAGTGACCTGAGTGCATGCGTTATGTGGCACATGACAGGCAGCTGACAGTAACTTTCTCCTTGTTTAGTCTAGTGAGTGGAACATCAGTGTGCCTGACTATAGAGTCACCCATGACTAGAGTGTTGTGTACGTTGTTATGTCTTATGGGCTGTGGTTGAGTGGCACACTGAGTTTGTGGGCTATGTGTCATTTGGGTTGTGTTGGGGGGTGGAGTTTGCTTGCGTTTATGCTCTGGATGTCCCTGATGCTTGGGCAGGTTTTTATTGAGAGCCTCCGCGAATGTAGGTGTGTGTTTTGTGTTTCTATGTGTGTGTTTTGGTGGTGTGGGGTTTGAGGGACTATGTGATGAGTGTGGTGTGGTGCAAGTGTTTACCCTCTCCTCTTGACTGTCTATTCCAGTCTTGGGTGAAGAGAGCTTTACTTCCAGTTTGGCTATATAAGTGCATCTCTCACAGGTTGTAGTGTTGGGTGGTAGGAGGAGAGGGTTGTCTGTGTACATGAGGCAATTGCTGCATTGCCCCAAGATGCCCAGATTCATCAGGTAGACAGGAGAAATCACTGGGAGCTGACCCTTAGACATGCCTGGATAAGTGCTTATTTATTAAGTGCTAAAAACTGCTTTCCACTAGACAAGTGAGGAAAGCTGAGTGCTGTAGTAATTTGCAGCTTATGTAGTGCTTACAATGAGTTCTGAACAAGTGCTGAGTTCAAAGAAACAGATTTGAGTGCTGAAACTAGAAAAGTGGCTAGTTATAAGAAAAAAAAGCTAAGCTAGAAAGCTTCCCTCCAACAGAGAAGGGCTTGGGGACTCAGAAGCCTACAAACAGTCTATACCACTTAACAGGAAAGGCAGGAAACAAGCTTAGATTTTTTTTTTTTGTTCTGTTTCCCAGACGCTCTCTTTGTGCACAGTAGGAGTGCCTGAAATCAGAATATGATCTCACTGCACTCAGTTGAGTAAGCAAATGAGATGGGCCCAGAAGGAGTATCCAAACACAAATTTACAAGAGGGGCGGGCAGTTTCAAGGCCACTAAGATTAACACAAAACAAAAACAGGCAGGGTGGGTGGGACTAACTGAAGAGCAGAGTCAAAACTTCCAGTTCAGTTAATATATATTCCTGCAACACGTTACCAATATTTTCTGGGTTGATTTTTCTTTCTAAAAGGGATTTAAAACAAATATCTTTCTTATACATACTATCTTTGCTGAATGTCTGACCATTTTTAGATGACTCTGGTTGATAGAAAAATTACTCCAATTCTTATAAATTATATCCCTTATGTCTTTGAAGTCAACATTATACGTAAGTGTCCTGGCCTTATTATATTCATCCTGTTTATCCATGGGGTCCTTGTTTATCAAATACTTAGTGCCCATCCCTAAAAGGGGCAAAAAACTCACTCTTTCCCTTTTTATTTTTAACCTCTTGACAAATCATGTTCAAAAACTTAATAGGATAACCTCAAATTTCAAACATTTTTCTCGACATTAAACTTTCCTGAACAAAACTATCTTTATGGGAAACCATTCATGAATATCTAACAAACTCTGTTAGGGGTCTAGGGAAGTAAATATTGTGGGAAGAAATATCCAGGGAATTGTTATGGCTAGGCTTGTATAGGACTGAGGGCCAATAGCCTAGTACTAACCTATGAACCTATGAACTGCCGCTTAACTAGTGATTTTTTTTTTGATGGATAGGGTGCCAGCTGCTAAAATGTAATAAAGAATTACAGTAACTTGGTTTTCTATATAAACATGATTCAAAACAAGATCTAGTTCTGTTGTTTGAAATCAAAACATCCAAATAATTGATCTCCTTTCCAGTAAAATGCATGATGAATTCTAAAAAAATCAGTTGTAGAATGCAAAAAGTGAAGGAATTCAAATCTATCCACTGTATCAGTACAAACGATCACTATATCATCAAAAAAAATCTGTATAATGCCCAACAGTTTCTGAAGGAAAAAGGAAAGCCAACATTGTACTTCCAATAGGCCATAATAAGACTGGCGAATGCAGGGGCACAGACTGTCTCCATTGCTATTCCCTAACATTGTCTGAATAGTTGGCGATCATAAATGATAAAATTCTTTTCCCAAACCATCTGCATTAAAACTATCAACGTTTTTATCATTTTGTGGTCCAGTTCTGAATTCTTACTTGACAACTCATAAAACCAATCCAGACCAATGTGGTGGGAAATCACTGAAAATAAATCTTTTACATCAATGATGAAAAAAAATCAAGTCATCCTTGTAAATATCATTAGTAACTTTTATTTAAAAATCCCAGGAATATCTATATAAATACTGGACCCCTTTCACTACACCTTTTAAATGCCAATCAATATAACAAGCAATACAGAACTTTTAGAGCATTTCGCCTCCACTATGGAGCACAGAAATAGGACCAGAAAGGTTCTTATGTATTTTGGGATCCCAAATATGTAGGAGTTTTGGGATCAGGGACCAAAAGATATTTAAAGTCACATCTATAAAGGGTAGCTGTTTTACACCAGTTCCTCTAACTATGAATCCAGCTTCTTATATGCTATATTTTTTTGGTTAACCAACACCTCCTCATATGTGTCACTATACAATAAAATAAACATTATGTTGATGTAATCATTCATAGGTTCATAGGTAGGCACTAGGCTATTGGCCCTAGGGCCTACACAAGCCTAGCCAAAAGGGTACCCTGGCGTTCGTCACCCAAGAAAATTATTTTCCTGTGCCCCTCATATTCATCACACTAGCTCATCACCCTTATCAGGCTTCATAAGCCCAATATGATAGTTGTTAATAGTTTGTCTCACTAAATTCCTTTCATCAGTACTCAAGTTCTGCAAGTAAAATGTTCTATTTTTAGTATTAATGATTTTCCTAATGTTAAATTTTTATTTATTTAATTAACCTTTGTTTATTGGAAAAGTCTAACTTGGAACAAATGCAACTTTCAGCGGAGGGCCAGGCAGAAATGCTCCAGATGCATGTCTTTGTAACGTGGGAGGAAACCGGAGCACCCAGAAGAAGCCCATATGAACATAGGGAGGACAGGGACACTCTGCACAGAAGGCACCACAGCCAAAAATCAAACTGGTGAACATCTTGCTGTGACGAGACAAAGTTAACCACTGCACCATCCGCAATTTCACAATATTTTTCAAATATGGAAATAATAGGATGCATAGGGGGGTTGAAAGTACTAGTTTTTTGTACACATTCAAAGATGGAACGCCTTCAGTCTCAGTTTTACTAAAATAAAAACTTAAATTTAATTTATGAGTAAAGAGTTTGAGATTTAGAAGTACCTCATATATTTTAGACCTTTTAGCATGGCCAAAAGTAAGCCTTTTTTCAAAAAGGTCTGCTCATGAACTTGTTACAAGAACATCACTAAAATTAAACATTTTAAAATCACTTCTAACATTATAAATGATGGTACAGTTGTCAGTTATTTGTAAGGCCTGCATCTGTTCTTCCCCTCTCCCCTCTATTGTGCTTGACCCTGGTTCTCTTATACCAGCTTAGTTGTCTTGAAGTGTTTTTTTCAGGACACCTCTTTTGCTGGTTACTTAACCATTCTGATCTCTTGGGGGTTAATAGTACACCCAAAGGGGCTTTATTATAATGATTGTCAATTTGCTCACTATGGTTAAATTCAACTTCCCCCTTAGCATTGTACTGTTGATCCAGGCCATCATCCACATGGGCTGTCTGACCCCTATCCCTAGGACCTGACCGTTTGTTAAAAGTTGAAGTCAGGGGGTAGGCTCTCCCTAATTCATAAACAGCCTTGTCTGTATATAACTTTTTTGCCTTTTTTTATTTTTAATATCATTAATAATATTATCCACTTTATAAAAAATACCCCAGTAGACATTGCTTTTAATATTAAATAACAAGTCTGATTTAATGCTGCTGTCCACAGTCATTATACTATTTAAAAGCACATCCATCTTTTTCAAATTATATTGATGACCACCTCCATTAATTCACATCCAATTAGCAAAACAGCCGATTAAACAATTGTAAAAGGTCCACATGTAGATCAGATTCTCAGACAAGAGTTGTTGGAAATTTCCAGGATCAAAGGCCCTTGGGTGCTCAGTTAACCTTGAATCATTCCTTGAAATAGCTGTTCTCTTGTTGAAGATTGTGGTATTTCAAGAGGTTCTCCTGGAACACCATAAGCTGTTGATTATGCAAACCCAAAAAGCCTCTGAAACATTTAAAGTCAGATCACCATTGCATGCTGTTGTTCAACCACTACTGAAGAAATCACCTAACTTGTTGTGAGGCCAACCCTTTGCCTGTGGACCAATTAATACATGTAGATCAGCTGTTGTCAATAGAAAGCACCCCCCATTGTCATGGTTGTCTTGAACTTGTTGTGCTAGGGTAATGAAAAAAGAAGAAGATGGGTTTGAGTCACAACCCCCATTTGGAGACAATGAAGCTTGACTGTTAGTAAAACTTCCACCAGTGCCTGACATCAGTTGGGTGATTGCTGCAATAAAAGTGTCAAATTGTTCAATGAAGAAGTAAATTCCACATAGGTAGTTTGTGAAAACCCTTCCCAACTCAATAACTGTTAACAACCAAAGCTGCATACTAAAACTAAAAAACCCAGAACAAAACAATGCACACAGACCCAGGAGCTGTCAGAGACCGCACAGTTTATTCAAAAAGGTAAGCGCTTTTGTCCTAGTCAAAAAAAATTATTGAAAAATGAATATCGTTGTGTGATTTTAAGGGTATATAAGACTTTGATTTACTTTGTTCATTGTTTTAATGAATTCCAGTGACTAGGATGAAAGCGCTTAACTTTTTGAATAAACTGTGCAGTTCCTGATGTCTCCTGGGTCTGTGTGTGTTGTTTTGTTCTGCATTTGTCAGTATTAGTGTATGGCTCTGGTTTTTAACAGCTGTTTTATAAGGTTGTTTGGTTGCAAATTTAGCTATTTTATACTCGCAGGAGGCTAGTGTAGTTTTATATATAGTGTTGATATTTCTAAGAATGGGGGAAGCATGTAATAGAGAAGGAAGGAGATATATTGCTGTTTGGCCCTATACAGGGAGCTAAGGTTTTGGTGAGTTTACTTGATGAAATGAAGTTTGTGGTCATCAAATCTGAGATTGGCATCTATTATGACTCTGAGTAATTTAGTTTGGCTTATGGTTTCTATTTTTGTGTTATTACTTGAGGTAATATGAAATGTGTGTTTCTGGTTAAGGTGTTGTTTTAGAGTAAATAGCATAGGGGTTTGTTTTTTTTTTGTTTTGTTTTGTTTTTTTTTAATTAAACCAGAATTTAGAATATGATCTACTATGTTGGGGAGGGCAAAAGTAGTACTGTGGTTGGGCCTGAAATCATGCTGAGTGCTGGAGAGGAGGTTGTATTTGGTTATATGTTTCATAAGCTGAAAGTGAATACATTTTTTGGGGACTTTAGAGAGGGGTGACAGGATAGTAAGAGGTCTATAGTTTGTTAACTCTGTTAAAGTACTTCCTTTGTGAGGGGATATAATAATGGAATTTTTTCCAGATGGATGGGACATGGTTTTCAGTTACTGACCATGTAAAGAGAATGGAGACAGGGAAGGCTAGTGCTTTTGCACCTATTTTAAGGAATTCAGTGGAAATGTCATCAGCAGTTGAGCTTGTAAATTTTTTATGGTTGATGTTGGGATGGGTAAACACTAAAAGACAGTGTGCTGCTTTTGAGAACTGATGGAAGCTGGAGGGGTGAAGTGAGGTGGTCATTGATTAGTGATAGAACTGACTGGATAAAATGAGTGTCAAACTGAGTGGCAATGGATTCTTTGTTGTTTGAAGTAGAAGGAGAGGGTATAGTGATATGGCTGGGGTATAACAGTTTATTTAGACAGGAACAAAATTGCTTGGGGTTGTTTTGGTGCTTTTTGGAGGTTTTTGTAGAATGATTTCTTGTCAGATGTAACAAGGATCTTGGTACAGTTCCTGCAATATCTAAAATGTTGGTAGGCCTCTTGAGTTTTATTATTACATCATTCTTTCCATGCTTTAACTCTTTGCCGCATGAGCTGTTTGCACTGTTTTCATCCATGGTTCTGTGTTCGATTTTACATTTCCTGTCCTAACTGGTACTAATCTAGGAAAGTGCAATTGAAGTGAGTCACTGCTTCATCTAGGGGCATTACATTGCTATCTGACATTCCAGTTGTAGTGGGACAGGGCTGTAATAAATGTGTCTTTGTCAAATTTGGTTAAATTGTGTACTTGCTTATAGATAATTTTTTGCATGAACCATGTTGTTGTCTGATTACATAGGTTGGGAGGTGGTCACTTATAGTATCTGATAAGCAACCAGAATATTTTATATTATGGAGATTGTTTGTCCATATCCAGTCCAATGTGGATTTACCTGTTAGTGCTTTTGTTGATTCTAGTGGTGGAGCTTATTAGTTGGGTGAAACCAAATAGGTGAATAGAGTTCATGGGATTTCCACTGTTTATGGAGTTCCAGTCTATCTTTAGGTCACCTAAAATAAAGGTTTTCTGGGAGATGTTGTCAGATATCAAGTGTAGGCTATTTTTGGCTGTGGTAATGTTGTTGCCTCATTGAATGTATACTGCTGAGATACATATACATTTCTTTTGGATGATTTTGAGATATGCAATCAGAAGTTCAGCATTATTAAATGTTGGGATATTTAGATGGGTTGGAGTTATTCCTAAGTTGTTTTTATAAATAATAGTTATACCACCTGCTCTTTTAAGATTTCTGGAGGCTGAGTACAGGGATAGGGCTTTAAGACAGTCAGCATAAGACATGCTACTTGCAACCTTCTTTTGTCAGTAAACTCTCTGGTCTCTAAAGCTGTACCAAATGCATATTGTACTTAATGACCAATCTGGTGAAAGTGGAGTGCAGAGGAACAATGACCTCCTTAGACCTGGATGCCATACTCTTACTTATAACTTGTGCAAAAGATGAATGATTCTCTCACCACAGCAGCACATGGTGGTAAATGGTCAGGTTACTGTCAACATGCATTCCCAGATCTCTAACCACTGTTTCTCATTTTAGGGGTGCATTATCAACATGGTAATTTCCAGGGATGGCTTTCTTTCCACAGCATGCCATTATGAATTTTTTTGCATTCAGTTTTATTTCTTGACTCTGGCACCCATTGTTTGCCTGCATCAGGCCCTATTGAAGCTACCTATCTGTAGCTTTAGGGGATTCAGCGACCATACCTAATTTGCAGTCATCTACAAACTTGATCAGTCAGAGGACTCTGACATTTACCTTGACTTCAAAGAAATAAATGCCAAAAAGGTGAGGTCCTAGCACTGATCCTTTGTGGAAATCCACTAGTAATTGGCCTCTTTGTGGAGGTGGATTCCCATATCTTAAATACTTCTGACCTGTCAGTGAGCCAGCTGGCTATCCATTGGGGGACATATGGATTTATGCCTAATTGTGTAACTTTATCTGCAATGTCCACGTGTAATATTGTGTCAAACTCCTTGGCCAAATCAAGGGAGGCAGTGTGCACTGTTTTGCCCTCGTCGATAGCTTAACTGACTTTCTCGAAGAAGTCCACCATGTTAAGTAGACATGATTTGCCTTTGACAAAACCAAGCTTTGTTGAGGTCAGTGTCTTTAGGTTGTCTTTCTCACTGTTTACCAGATCAATGATAATTCTTTCCATGGCCTTTGATATGAAAGTAGTCAGATTTATGTGTCTGTTGTTCTCTGTGTCCATGGAAGGCCACCATTGAGTAGAGTGAAAGCTGTTGCAATCCTCTCTGTGTTTGGCATGAAGCCTGTCTGGAGGCTATGGTTATATGAAGATTCTAGTTGACCTGACAGGTCATATTTCATGCTATTTAAGAGGGATCCTGGGATATTATCAGGACCCATGGAATCAGTGTTCTTGGCCTTAGAGAGTTCCCTATTGATAGTTGGTGGAGAAATAATGGGAAAATTTCCCAGCTGGGTAACTGGGGGTGATAGGGATAAAATCTGAGCTAAATTTATATACTAACATGTTTCCTGTATCCTCTGGCTCATATATGTGGTTCCAATCACCATTAGTTCTGCACATTGCTGGGTGTTGTCATTAAAGTTGTGGACAACCTTTTGGTTGTCCTAACTTTCAGAAGTAATTTTGTTGTCTAAAATGTGGCTTTGGTTGAGTTGATTAGTCCCCTGAGTTGCTTGTTCAGTTTGATGAGAGAAATGTGTACCTTGCTGAGCAAAACCTTTCCTGTGTTTTCCTGTTTTTGGACATGATTTTCTTTTTTTTTTTGTTATACAGCCTGTATATATTGGGATTTCACCAATTTGCTTTGTTTTTGGAGGTTGTCTTATGTGTATTTTGGGTAGGCAAAGCTGTGCATCTATTTACATAATTTTACAGGATTTCTGTGAACAATTCCATGAAGGCAGCTATGTTCTCATGGTTTAGGTGGGCTTGGAATTTTGCTAGACAGTTGCTTAGTAGAAGCTAGTTAGCCTTGGAATATTTTTGTGTTCCAGGGTTAGTTGAGGTTCCAGGCTTAATATTTATTTCAGAAGAGGCAGTTTTGTAATCCAACCAGACCAATATGGACTTTACACTATGGGGTGTGCATTATTCCTTCACATTTGTGAGGGTCAGGTCAAGGACACTAGTGTTTCTGGCATGTGTGCAGACTAGCATTTCCAGGATGCTTGTGTTAACAAAGTCTAAGATAGCTGGGCTTGCATTTATGAGGCTATGTATGGTTCACAGTTAATACTGGGATAGATAAAATCTCCCATGAATATTGTGTTGGGTTGAAGAACAGTGTCTCCAATCATTAAAGTACATTGTTCATAGGTTTATAGGTTCATATGTTTATACTAGGCTAATAAACACCAAGGTCTTTACAAGCTTAACTGTGCAACCCAACCCCATTTGTCCCCAGGTTCCTTGGATGCCTGTATGGTGGAGTATTTTAGTAAATAGGTAGCTGAGGGTTATGAGGGGTGTGATAGCTGAGTATTAATTTACTTACTGTCAATGTCTGTCCTTCAAAGACATAGGGGCCAGACGAGGGGGTGAATTTGTGATTTCCCATCCAGTGATCAAGGTTTCTTTTGAATAGGGTCCTGGATGAACTCTGCTTCAAATTGATGGGAATCTTACACCATAGCTCAGGGATCCTTAGAGATGCATATCTGTCTCTCCAGTATGTTCTACTTATGTCGCATGCAAATTCTAGGTTATTGGATCTAGTGTTTCTGGTGCTATTTGTTTTGCAGATGTGCAAAATATCCATCAGATATGGATCTGAGAATGCCTTATATGCTAGGCATAGAACACCTCTCAGTAACCTGTAGGAGACTGAGAATAGAGATAAGTCCTTAAGATGATCTGTGTAGGACAGTATATTCATACCCTGTACTCTCCAGCTAAGGAACCTTTTGCGGATGTTCCAACTGCTACAAGTGCCTGGTTTGGTACATGTCAAAGGGGGCAGTGTACTCAATGATAGTCCTGATAAGGGCTGAGTAGAGTGGAACTATAACTTCCTTTGACCTGGATGGCACACTGCTGCTTATGAGTTAGGAAACATAGAATGATTTTCTTACTTTCTTGACTACATGTTGGTTGAAAGCCAGATCTACTTACATTCCCAGATCCCTAACTATTGGGTCAACACTTAGGGGTATTTCATCAATAGAACAATTAGCTTCGGTGAATGATTTCCCAAAGGGTACTATAATGCATTTCTTCTCATTGAGTTTTAATCCATGGCTTTGACACCAGTCATTTGTTTGTGTTAGACTCTCTTGTAGGATGTTGCTGTCATGGGAAGAGTCTATGATGGCTCCCAATTTACTGTATATGGGAAAATGGTGAGCCAGAGACCTCTGCCATTAGTAATTACTTCTGAGTAGTAGATGCCAAACAGTAGCAGACCAAACACAGAGCCCTGGAGTATTCAGCTGGTGACTGGTCTCCTGGTGGAGGTGGTCTCATTGATCCTGACTTCTTGAGCTTCTTGAGATCTATCTGTGAGCCAGCCAAGAATCCAGTGAATTATGTAGGGATTTATGTCTAGTTCTGAGAGTTTGTCAACAATATCTGAATGGGGTATTGTATTGAATGCCTTCGCCAGGGCAAGGTAGGTAGTATGCAGTGTTTTTCCCTCATTCATAGTCTAGACAACCCTCTTGAAGAAGTCTACCAGGTTGTCTAGGGAAGACCTTCCTTTAGCAAAGCCAATCTGGGGTGGATTCATTGTCTGCAGGTTGCTAATGCCCTTATTGATCATTTTCATGATAACTCATTCCATGGTTTTGCATACAGACTTGTCAGACTGATGGGTTTGTAGTTCCCAGTGTTGGTTAATGGACCATCCTTATGAAGAGGGATGTCCATTGTGGCCTTTCATTCACCTGGCATGCAACTGGTTTTGAGGCTGTAATTGAAGAGTGCCTCAAGTGGTCCTGCTAGGTCATATTTACAGTTATTTAGGAGTCAACCAGAGGTATTCCTAGGGCCCACTAAGCAGTGATTTTGGCCTTAATGCATGCCTCCAAGACCTGCTCCCTGTTGATAGCTGGGGGGAATGTGCAAGAACGGATTTCAAACTGGGTAGTGAGGGGGAATGGGGGGTGATGTTAGTGTTAAATTTATTAGTCAGTAGATTTGCTATGGCAACCTGGCCAGTAAAAGTTGTGTCATTTGCCACCAGTTCTGCATACCATCTGAATGTTACCTTTAAGGTTCCCGGCATAAATGAAGATGGCCTTGTGATCCTTAGTGTGGATTTAGTTTGAAATTTGGCCATGGTGGTCTTCTTTTTGTTGCCTGAAGTGGGAACTATGAGGGAATAATTGTTCTTAGTTTGTTGATTTTCCCTGGTTCTAGTGTTTGTTTTCATTGTCCTTAGCCCGGGAGGCTATCCCGACCTCATAATTAGCCTTGTCAGACTTTATTAGACTTCTTAGTTTCTTTTTTTCTCAATATCATTATTTTGATTTCTGTGAAGAAATATCAAAACTTCTTCAACGTGTGATGAGCATAAATACATAGAAAATGCTTTGTTTATAGCACATTGAAGAATTAACAGAAAAAGGAAAAATAATAACACAGCAACTTTGTACATCATGTGACAAGTGCCATAACATGACTTCAATTAATACAGTGACAATAGTACATAACAGTATGGTCTCAGAGATAAAAATAAAAGAAAAAACAAGATTTTAGCAATAAATCTCCTCTTTGTTAGCACAGTTTAATGTGTATCTAACTGAAATTACTGGATTATGTGGTCAAAAAATGTATTCCAAAACTGTGCATAATAAGATCATTTGATTTGGTTGCTAACTAATAATTTATGAGCCGTTATATATTTAATCGCCATATGTTTAAAGCCATCCCAGGATGCATTTGTCTGTCAAGCCAGTTTTGTGAGATATATAGCTTCATCAATGAAAAAAGGCTAATTAAGATATGTAGTTTTTGCTTAGTTAGTCCCATGGGGGAATGTTTAAAACAGCAAACTCCCAAGACACCGTAGTATTTTTATGCTCCATCTTTTCTAGTCTGGCTCTTAGTGAGCACCATAACTTATATTTATTTATGTATTTATTTATTTGGCATTTGTTAGCCGGGTTGGTCCAGCTGAGCCAGAGGCCCATTTTAAGTGGATACCAGTGGAGAAAAGCTCCAGTGATTAAAATAATGATCATAAGAACATATAGATACATAATACACAATACATTCAGAGTTTTGCATAATAATCCATAGTGAAAAAGATGCAATAAGGAAGTTACATTAGTAAACACAATAGAGAAAAATTTAAAATAGGATGTTTATGAACAAAAAAAATGTATAATTGTGCAAAAAAATGATCTAGATATTAGTATATATCTATCGCAAACTAAGTCTAGGTCAAAACTGGTAAGGGGTGAAGAGAGTTGAGGACAGAGTAAGAGGAGTACAATACAAGAGTGTTAAAGAAAAAGAAATATGAATAATGAAAAAAGTATACTATAGGTAAAGCAGGAAATTATGTTGATTAGAGAAGTAGGGGAGTCAAAATATGTTACTGCATGAAGTAAGATAGGAAATAACTGTAGAGTGGAGACAGGATACTGCGCAGGAGTAGTACAGGAAGAATTTACTGGAGAGTGGAGATAGGATACTGCACAGTAGTACAGGGAGAAATTACTGGAGAGTGGAGATAGGATACTGTGCAGAAGTAGTACAGGGAGAAATTCCTGGAAAAAAGAAAAACAAAAGAACAAAACAAAAGCAAAAACAAAAGAACAAACAAACAGAAGTGGTTAATGGGATGTGTCCTGAAACAGTATGATAGAAGATACCTGCAAATGGAGATATGGTAACAGAAGAAGAAAAAGGATACTGGGGATAAATAAGTGAGTGAGGTGTTTGGGAAGGGTTGTGGGGTAGAGTTGAAAGGGGTGAGAGGATTCAGGTAGGCTCATGGCAAGGCAGATCCACGAGCTTAAGAGGAATTGTTTTAATTGCTTTTTGAACTGAGTAGTGTTAGGGGTATTTCTGATATGTTAAGGTAGTTTGTTCCAGGCTAGAGATGCATTGTGGTTATACAGTAGTGTACCTATCTTTCTGTTTGGTTTATGTGTGACAAGGAGCTGTTGGTCAGAGCTGCTGAGTGGTCTGGTGAGGGTGTAGAAAGATACAAGAGAAGAGAGGGAGGGACAGGCAGTAGGTCTGTATAGGATAGAGTGGGTAATCTGGAGTTGTGATATGAGAAGTTGGTGGGGGAGTTCTGCCCATTGTAGTTGTTTCAAAGCTATGCAGTGGTGGGTTTTATAGGGGTTATTAGTTGCAAATCTAGTGATATTATTGTAAGTTTGTTCAAGTTGTGAAGTTAGTGAGGATTGTAGGTTAGAGAGGATGAGTGAAGCATAGAGAAGGCCAGGCAGTAGGAATGCTCTAGCTAGGGATAGTTTGGCCTCAAGAGTAAGATTTTTTTTTGTTGCAGTAGAATAACCCAAGTTTTTGGTGTGTCTTTTTGATACACAGATGAATGTGCTGGTCAAATTTAAGATGATCATCAATAATGGTGCTGATGAGTTTAGTATGAGGGTTGACTTTGATGATGGTGTTGTCTAGTGAGTGGATAGAGAAGGAGGATTTATGGTGTGAGACTGAATTAGGTAGGAAGAGTAAGAGTTTAGTTTTTTGGGGGTTTAGAATTAGCTGGTTCTCACTGAGCTATTTTTCTATATATTAAAAGGTGTTTTGTGTAAGGGAAAGAAGATCTGATATATTATTGGAGGTTGTGATGAGGATTGAATCATCTGTGTTTTGGACAAGTGTAGAATGGTGGCATGAAGAGTGAAGATTGTTTGCGAAAATATTGAATAGTAGGGGGTCTAGGATTGAGCGATGGGGGAATCTCTGTTTTTATAGGCAGGAAAGGTGAGAAAGAGATGAGCCATTGGACAAATTGAAGTCTATTAGAGAGGTACCTGGAGAACCACTGCACAGTAAAAGTAGAGAGGTTAAGTTCAGTTAATTTTGATAGTAGTTTGTAATGTAACACAGAATCAAATGCTTTGGATGGGTCAAAGAAGAGACAGGATACAAGTTGTTTTTTGTCTCTAGCCTCAGCAACTGTATGAATAAAGGATAGGAGAGCTGTAGCAGTGCTGTGGTTAGGCCAGAACCCATGTTGCGTGGGGCTTAAAAGGTTTTCTTATATTAGGTATTTAAGGAGTTGGGTGTGTACACACTTTTCTAGGATTTTAGAGAGAGGAGATAGAATGGCTATTGGACAGAAGTTAGAAGGGTTAGTGGAGTTACCTCCTTTGTGTAATGGAACAATATAGATGGACTTCCAGATGTTAGGCAGAGTGCTTTCTAGAATAGATCTATTTATTAGTATAGAGATGGGAAAAGCTATGGAGTTGGCAGCAAGTTTGAGAAAGATGGGGGTAGTTTATCAGCAGATGGGGAGCCAGGTTTACGTTTATGTAGGAGAGATTTGATATAGGATGTGGAAACAGGTTTTAGAGAGAAAGGGGTTTTGTTAGTGTTAGTAGAAAGTGGGGGAGAGTTTGGTGTGCTAGAATTATGGTCTGAGGGAGTTAGTTTGCAAATGGTGTCAATGAAGTAGTTATTGAGTAGGGTGGAAGCTTCTAGTGCTGACTTATTAGGGAAGGGGTTTGGGGTGGTGGGATTACCAGGGTAAAGGATATTTTTGATGGTGTACCAGAATTTTTGGGGGTTGGAGAGGTCAGTGGCTTGAGCTATATTGTAAAAAATATTCTTATCAAGATAAATACGTTTTTTGGTGTAGTTCCTAGTTTCCTTATAGCTTTGTAGTAGGGTAGGGGATTTTTTTTTTTTTTTTTCTAGGCTTTCCAGATACTATCTCTTTTGTGCATGAGTGAGCGTGTCTCCTTGGTTAACCAAGGAGCGTAGTTGGTTTCAATCCTGATTTTTCTTTGGGGTGCAAGTGAGTCTAAGATGTTGAGGAACGCCTGGTTAAAGGTATCCACTGCTTTATTCAGTGGAAGGTGATAGGGGAAGGATCAGTTAACAGATGCTAGTTTTTGATTGAAGGAATTGTCAAATGATGGTGGTTTACGACAGTCATGGTATACGTGAGCTCTAGGTAAAGGAAGAGAGTATCTTTGGATGTGAATGAGGAGATGATCGCTGAAGAAGTCAGGCAGGGTACAGGAGTGGCGGTAGAGATTAGGGTCAGAAATAAGTATCTAGTCAAGAATAGTACTGGTACCATTCATTTTATTAATACGAGTTAGGGATGTGATAAGCTGTTTAAAGCCATGCAGGTTGATGTGCATACAGGAGGAGTCAGACATGAGTTTTGTCCAGTCTATGTTAACATCACCCAAAATGATGGTTTCATAGTGGATATTGTCAGTCAGCCATGAAAGTATGCTTTATAGGATGGGGATATTATTCTCTGGGGGGATATAGAGTGTGGCTATAGCGAGTTTTTTCCATGAGTTAAGATGACAGTTTAATACAAGTAATTCTGTGGGTTGAAAGTTAGGTAATGTTATGTGTAGGGGGGAAAGATTGAGTAGATTGGAATATAGGATTGCTACACCACCATCTTTCCTAGTTTGTATATCTAATCAAAATATGCTGTACCAGGTGGTAGTATTTCACTATTTGCTATGTGTGGTTTTAGCCAGGTCTCAGTTGGGGTTAAAATATGAGGGGTGTGCTGGGCTGCCCAGGAGTGTAAGTCTGAGCTTTTGTTGATGAGGCTTTGGATGTTAATTGAGTGCAAGTCTAGGGTTTTGCTTTGGGTGTAGTGAGAAGTGGTGAGGGGAGTGATGGTAGGAGGTATGGATGAGGAAAGGTGTGTGATAGGGTTGGATGAGAGGGCAGAGGGTCCATGGTTAGGGTAAATGCCTCCATCTAGGAGTAAATTAACCTTGACAAATGCAGGGTGCAATGGATGATGAGGTTTGGGACTGTAGAGGAGTAACTTTAATTTGTTGGAGCTGTGGATGTGTTAGAACATTTTTACTTTATAGAGATGAAAGTGGGTGGTGGGGAGCAGTGAGAGGAAAATGTAAAACAAATGGGTAGTATTAAGGTTGAAGGAGGAGTAGGAGAGAGTAGGGGAGGTGTGAATATAGTGTAGTTTGGCATGGTAAGAAGAGAGGTGGGTGAGCAGAATAAGTATTGGGATACTTAGGTAGCAGTAAGCCATAGAGAATATGTTGTATGGAATTGAGAGGGCTTGTGATTATCAGGTGGTTCACAGCTGATTAATGTGTAATAGGAGAATATGGGGGTGTGGGGGAGGAGAATAAGGACCAATTATGTAATTGGTGGGATGTTGTTGAGGAGGGGTGTAGCTAATGAGTATAGACTATAAATCAAATGATGTGAGGGGTTGGTAGGAATGGGGGTAGGATAGAGGAGCGGAGTGAGCCTGAGTGTAGGGAGGGTAAACAGAGTGGGTTGGACCAGAAGCAATGCAGTAACCTTTCAGAAACAATCAGCAAGATGAGCAGTTTAGATAAGGAAAGAAACGATGTAGTGGTGGGGGAGGAGAGGATCACAATGAGAAGTTATGGTATAACTGTAAGCTCTAAAATATACACAAAATGTCAGCCCTTTGGTCTACAAAATATAAACAGTTTGGAGAAGATGTGGATTAATATTTATTGAGTTTTGTTTACAGGAGTTAAATATGTTTTGTTAACTATCATTAATTGGATATACATGAGCTTTTTTTTAAAAGGGACTAGTTTTAAAGAAAGCTGCATTGATTGAGATTTCTGGTTATTTTGAATTGCAGGTTATATTTTGGAACAATATTCTGAGTATAGGACATTATCTTGATATTTGTTAGCATTTTCTTTTTAAGTGTAAACATATTCCATAACTCCTTACTGAGATTTATATTGTTATCATCTATCTTTGGATTGATATCATTTCCCTAATCTGCCTTAATATAAATAGATAGTTTTTAGGAAGGTTTAATGCAATTCTGAGATTGTTTGTAGAAATGTTTTATCTCCATTTCATTGATTAAGGTGTAGTTGTTCAAGTTTAACATGAAATTGTTTAGTTTAAGATTTGGATTGAGATAGCGTGGTTGAGAATATTAAAAGAACTTGTTAGATTTAATGATTCAATTATATTTTGCAAGATAGTTTTACTTTTAGGGAGGGAAGGGAGGAGGGGTCACAATCCTCTACAAAACAGAACTACAAATCAGCACCATAGACCTTGACCCACCTTTAGACAACCAAGCTGAAATACTTATCACTAAACTTCAGGTCAACTCTTGTAAAGCTATAAATGTCATATGTTTATACCTGCCTCCAGGAAACAATATTAATACCCTTGAAAATATCCTAAATTGGCTTTATATCACTCTCCCACAAGAAATCATAATTTTAGGAGACTTTAACATTGATTGGCAGTCCTGTAATAATATACACCCTTCCACCCATGTTAACTTATACGGCTTTACACAAACTATTAACTCCTCTACCAGAACTCACAAACCTAACAACAAAGAAAGTACCTTGGACTGGATACTTACTAATAATCCTCTACATACCTACAAAGTAGGGACCCTCCCAGATGATCTAAGTGACCACTCCCTAACCTATTTTATTAGATCTAAAACCAACCTCACTCATCCCAACATTGCCAGAACTGTATGCTACAAAAAGCAATTTAACCCTGAACTATTCCAGACAGAACTTAAACAATGTAATTGGTCACCACTACAATATCTTCCACTTGATGAAGCTGTAGCCTATTTTAATACCACATTCTTAACCATCCTGAACCACCATGCTCCATTACGCTCTATTAGATGCAAAGCTAAACCAGCACCCTGGTTCTCTAATACTACTAGGCAAAAAATCCATCTGAGAAACAAATCCTGGATAAAATGGCATTCTACTAAAAACCCATCAGATTACCTAACATTTAGATAACTAAGAAATCATACTAAAAAAGCCATTGTGCTAGATAAAAAGAACTTCTACCTCCAAATACAGCAAACCTATCAAAAGAAACCTCAAAAGTTTTGGAACAGCATTAACAAACTTCTTCACCCAGGACAATCTATCACACCTAATCCTCTAGGCTCCAACCCCAATAATCCTATTCACACTGCCAACTCCTTTAATTCTTTCTTTACCAATGCCATCCAATCTCTTGCTAGCCATCTATCGCCAGACACCTTAAATCTGCCAAACTCATCTTTAAATCCTCCTCCATCTTTTCAATTACAACCAGTGTCTACTTCTAGTATATGCTTTCTTCTACTAAAACTAAAACCTACCACCCCTTCAGCTGACCAACTCCCAGCAGAATACCTTCAAATAGGAGCTAAATCCATTGCCTACCCTATATCCATTCTTATCAACAGAACCATAAGTGAAGGAAATATCCCATCCATCTGGAAAATTTCTTACATTATTCCACTACACAAAGGTGGGAACTCTAACAATTTCTCTAACTTTCGTCCTATAGCTTTGCTATCTCCTCTGACAAAAATTATGGAAAAGTGTATCCAGAAGCAACTTCTTAACCACCTTCTCCAAAATAACATACTTGCCAACTGTCAACATGGTTTCAGACCTTACCATAGTACCACCACTGCCCTGCTATCATTTACAGATTGTATTAACAAGAATCGTAACAAAGGCATTCTATCCTCTGCAGTATTCATTGATTTATCCAAAGCTTTCGACATGGTTAATCACCAACTGCTCTTACATATAATGATATCTCTATCACTTGACCCCTTAACCATTAACTGGTTCAAATCCTACCTTGAAAACAGAAAACAAGTGGTACTCTGACACAATAATCTTTCTAATCTCCTACCTATCTCCCTTGGTGTCCCTCAAGGCTCCATATTAGGTCCACTCCTATTTTCCTTCTATATTAATGACCTTCAGTCAGCAATTCCATATACTACCTGCATTCAGTATGCAGATGACTCCACTATTATCTGCTCAGCCACTTCTCAAACTGAACTGCAGACCCTTACCCAGAATGCATTTAATACTTTTGAACAATGGTTTACAAACCGTTGCCTCCTCCTAAACCCAAAGAAAACTAAACTGCTACTCTTCTCACCAACCTGTAAGTCCACCCCCGCACATTTTACACTTACATCTAACAATGGTACTGTTATCTCTCCAGACCTAACTACCAAACTCCTAGGAATAACTATAGATAATAATCTCAACTATGACACGCATATTAACAGTACAATAAAAACAGTCAACAAGAAATTTGGATCCCTCTATAGAATTAAACCCTTTCTTACACCAACAGCTAGGACTGCTTTAGCCAGAACTCATCTCATCTCCACTTTACTCTATGCTTCACCCATTTTTACAAATCTTTCTAAAACCAACATTAACAAACTGACAGTATCCTATAACAATATTGCCAGATTTGCTACTGCCTCTCCTTTCAGAACTTATCACTGTCTTAATCTTAAACAACTTGATTGGTTAGAGTTTCTACACCATCTACACTTTTCACAGCTTACTATTGCCCACAAAATCTGTATCAACCCACCAATACTCCTATACTCTCAAACCTACTTACCCCCTACCATAATCCTAAAAACTTACGCTCTTCTAACAAACTACTGTTTAACATTTGCAGATCCAACAATTTAGCAGTTGACTCCCTTTTCTCTAATACCATTGGTAAGCTATAGAATCTACTACCCACTGAACTCACAACTCTCTGCTCTCATATCATTTTTAAAAAGAAACTCAAGCTTCATCTCAAGTCACACTGGTTATGTTCCTGTACTATCCCTGACTAACTGTTGATACTTCTCACTTATAACTACCTGCATCATCCTAAGCCTTCCCTATAAAATCTGCTTATCATGAAACTTTTGAGTGAATTCTTTATATATACTTGCATATTACATCCTCTCATGAATATTCCCTTATTGTTTACTGCTCCAGTCATGCTCAATGGTAGTAAGGCAGTTAATATTTCATATCTTAAAAAAAAAAAAAAAACTTTTTTCTTATTTATACATCTGTTCTACTCAATACTATTTCTATATTGTTTTTGGTATACAATTTTATTGGTACTTCTTCCTTGATTGAATTTTGCATGTGTTCTTCTGTAAACTTTTTCAAGATTGTACTTTATATATGTTTTTTATTGTTTATTGTTTTTTCTTTGTTATTCTTGGAGCTTTTCTCCCCGGGCCTCTACTGAAAATGGACATGTATCCAGCTAGACTAGCCCGGTCAACAAATGTAAAATAAAAAAATAAATAAATTATTTAATTTGATAATTCCCATATTTTCTTTATTGAGGAAGGAAAGTTCCTTGGACTTAATTTTGGAACTGATTACTATTACCATAGTTTTACCCAAAGGGCTCCATTTTGTTTTAATCGGACAATAATCAGAGATTGCTATAATTTTACTAGCATGTATTATGTCATAAAAGAGTTTAAAATCAAGGAGATTCAAGCCACCAATCTTCTTGAGATAAATACATTTTTGATAACTAATGCAGATTAATTTGGGTTCCCAAAGAAATTTAAAAAGATTTATTCTTAGGGTTTTGAACTTTTTTTTAAACTATTATCATATTAGTTGCATTAAATTGAAACAGTATTCATTTTAATAACAACCACCTTTGAGAATATGGGGAATTTATGTTTGTTCCATCTAAGGATATTCTGTTCAATTGTTGTCCAAAGTTTTGTTAAGTTAATCTGGTGAAACTTTTTTGGATTGTGACAAAAAATATATCCAAATATTTCAAAGTGTCATATAACTTAACTCCATACTCTGGAAAATAACTTATTAAGGTGTAGTTTGGGTTTAAGGGAAAAATAGATGATTTATTCATGGTAAGTTTGTAATTAAAAATTTTTGAAAATGTTTCAATAGAATGCTGAATTTTTGGTAGATTAGTATTAGGCAAAGTAAAGTAAAGGTTTAAATCATTAGCAAAGGTCATTAGTGTAAGCTTTATATTATTTATCATAGGAAGATAGTGAAAAGTTAAATAAATATGGGGACAATGGGCCACCTTATCTTGTTCTGTTAATAATTTTATTGGAGAAGAAGTAGTTTTATTAATATGTAAAGACGTGTGCATTTGCATAAAAAATTGTAATTGAATTAATAAAAGATTGCGGGAGATGAACATGCAGCATAATTGAAAAAAAAAACTAGCTTGAGTCTATCAAAAGCTTTGGAAGCTTCAAGAGCAAGTACTAAAATCAAGCTGATATTTTGACTTGATAGAGAAATCAGGGTGTCCTGAATTACTGCGTGGTCAAAAGTTTGTCTACCCTAAAGAATGCCTGACTGGTTGGGTGAAATTATACTTGATAGTAATGGTTTCAATCTGTTTGCCAATAATGAGGTAAATATTTTAAGTCTATAAGGGAAATCAGTCTATAGTTTGATGGATTATTAGTATCATTTTTTTCCTTTGGAATAAAGATTGTTTTAGAATTAGTTAAATGTAGGTCTGTTATGCCATTTTCTTTAATGTAATTGAACAGATACAATAGGATTTTTTTACATTTTTTGACTAAACGTTTTATAAAAAGCTGATGTATAGTCATCAGGCCCAGGGGCTTTGCCTGCCTTAGGATTATTTAATATGTATAGTATTTCTTGTAAGGTGAAGGGAGATGTAAGAAAGTTCTGTTGACTTTGGTTGAGTTTAGGAAAAGCAATATGATTTAGAAATTGATCTTTTTCCTGAGAAGTAAATGATAAGTTTTGCTCTCCATTTGTTTGAGAACAGATTTGTTTAAAAAAACTGAATAATCTCAGTATTTGAATTGCAAGTCTTATTTTGATATATGATTTTTGTTATTAGTGGAGAGGTTTTGTTAATATTATTCATTCTTGCTAGTATTTTTTGATGGAACTTGTGCCCATTCAGAGTATCTAGCTACCATTTTCATTTCATTAAATGATACTCGATTGGCATAAAGTAAATAAAGTTCTTTCTGAAAGCCATTTTTTATATTAGAGCTATAATTTCTATGAAGTTCATTTTCAAGATAGTTGATTTTTCCCTTCAATGTTACTTCCTTTGATCTATAGATTTTTTATTTATAATAGGTCATTTTATTAACAAATATGTCCCTAATCTGTTTTTCCCAAACATCTTTATTGAATTATCACTTGTAACATAGGCAAATTTACATTCATATAAAAGTAATCAAACTATATTAACACAAGTCCATTGCATATCAAAAGGGATATGAGAACTAGGAGGGATGTTTGTAAGCTCATCAAGTACCTTATTAGTTCTCTTAACAATATCTTCTTTCTGGTGTACAGAAGGATTAAGAGTCCAGTTATAGCCTTTCTTAGGGTATTTGATGTACTGGACTAGTTAATAGTAAGTGTAATTCTAGAAAGGTCCAAAGAAAATCATGGTTCAATATAAAAATCAATGTTAGATCTCAAATATATATCTGAGACCAAGAAGAAGTCAAACCTGACCAAAGTTTTATAACATTGTGACTAGAAAGTAAAATTCTCTGATACTTCATTTCTCTTCTGAAAGTTAAAGGGATTAAATAAATTAAAATCTATTTTTAATTCAGAAATTGCTGTTGAGGCATGTGTATTATATGATTTACTTCTACTGGTCCTACTGGACATAGGATCACCAGTTCATTCCAATCTCCCTCTAAAGTATAATGTTAGCGAGTTGGCTTAGAATATTATAGAATGACATAGCAAACTTGTGTTATTTAGTACAGGATGCATATAAATTCAGTAATAGTACAGATTTATCAAGAAGTAAGTTCTTTAGGACTATGTAACACCATCTTTATTGTAGTATAATATATTATCTTTTTAAAGATTTTTTGAGAATAATTGCTACCCCTGTGCTGTTTGATTTTAGTACCAGATTCAGTTATAGTCCCTATCCACTTTTTACCCAGCTCTTGAGTCTATTGACCCAACATCATGTGAGTCTTCTGAACAAATACATTTTCAGCCTTTGATTTAAATACTAGGTGAAAAAATAAGTCTCTTTTCTGTTTCATTTCTGTACGTTTCACATTCCATGAATAAATTGTCTACATTAACACTCCCATTAAAATGTACAGATACATAGTGAAATTGTGTGTTAAGAGACCATAAGAACCACTTTTATTACATAAGTTTAACTATAAGAAAAATGACACATTGCACTCTGCCCTTCCTGCTATCAACCTGTGCCTAACCACACTCCAAAACAGCCATAAAGAGAATAAACTAACAGAGTATAAAGAACCATATAAGTAAATAACATTGCATTCTTGCATCCATGTATGTTCTTCATTTCTCAACATGTTTATCCTGAAATCTAATGTAAAAAAATTAAGTAGATAGAAAATAGCATGACTACCCCAAAAATCTGCAAAAGCAAGTTGTGTAGCCCCATTATGAAACGTTAACTTGTGGAATACAAAATACGCAGCAGGGATACTTTTCAATCAAATATTTACATTTGAATAGACTATAAACAAATCCATAAATATTTTAGTAAGGCAGATAACATTTAACTTGCTGTTTTTTCTTGTATCTGAATGATAAAATCAGTAACAGTATGTTATAAATTATAAAGTCATATGCAATTTAAAAGCAACCAGCTTTAATGCTTTCATTCTCTGAGACATGAAAATGCATTGCAGGCACTTCAGTATCTTAAAATGGAAGAAGATGCAGTGCATGTATGCTGTCAAGAATAAACAGGACCCAAGAGACCTCCCAGCCATTAATAATGTTAGGTCAGCACAAACAAAGTTAAAATGGAAGAAGATGCATTGCATGTATGCTGTCAAGAATATACAGGACCCAAGAGACCTCCCAACCATTAATAATGTTAGGTCAGCACAAACAAAACTCCAATACAAAATGCATTTTGTAGTTGGCAAATCTTGGAAACCAGCTTTTCCAATATATCCAGAGATATTCAGTATGTGGTCATCAGATAATGCTGTTGCAGACAGACTTCATTCAGGACCAACTTAATGTTAACTTTCATATAGAATAAAATAGCTCCTGTACATGGGGGCACTTTCACAGGAACCCCCCCCCCTATTTAAAATGGAAAAAAGTACACTGTAGAAACATTATCATATACAAAAAGAATCCTGGTAACCACACTATCTTTTACAGTGTAAAACCAGCACAGAATAATATCAAAATACAAAACACATTTCATAATAATATTTTGCCCCAATCTTACAGTTCTTTGGTTAACACAATTTGGTTTCCATCATTATCAGTATGTCTATTAGTACTTGGTATGTGGTCTTCTTATAATGGTCCAACAGATAGACTTAATTCAGGTATTTATTGAAAGCATTCATGAAGGTTTGTTGACTCCACAGAGTATTTCTTTCCTTCTCCTAGAATACCAGAGTAGAGGGGTATCTCATCTGAAACTTGATCCCCCTTGTAATCAAAAAAACACAAAATAGTGACAATCTCTGTTTATCCTGATTGATTTGGTATGGCAAATCCTTGGCAAAAGTAATTTTGTTCTCATTTAATGGTAGTGCTTTTTTTCATTTTTGCAGTCCATAAGATTTTAAAAGCATATTGCTAATTTAAGAGTCTCATGTATACATGTCTCAGTTTATCCTGTAACCACGATGTTCTTAGTACACAATGTGATCTCTCAGTAATGATCTGGTTAGATTTGGCCTGGTTATCTAGGAGGCAGCCAATAATTTGGTATAAAACTTTGGTTAATTTTGGCTGTTCATATTTTTCAGGTATTCCTCATACCAAAATGCTGTTTATTCTGTTTCTTGCATCTTGGCCTAGGATTTTTTGTTGCAGTTCCTGAACAGTTTTAGTATTAGATTGTGATGCTTCTAATATCTGATTAATTTTTATTTTGTTTTCTAATATTTTAGCTTTTGTTTTTTCAAGTCTGTCTGCTATATGATTAATTGTGTTACTAAAAGTTTGCAGTTGGTCTGATAGTTGTTGAATCACTTTAATGGTTATAGCACCATTTTAAAGTCTTCCATGTCTGGAAAATGTTCAGTTTTCGATTTACCTATGCCTTTTTGGGCTTTCATTTGTCTTATAGTTCTCGGTCATTTAAAAATAATTTCCTTTTCTGGAGTGGATATAGCTGGAAATTTAGATTTAAATATTTGTAAGCCGTGATTTTATTGTCGTTTGCCATCCTGAAAGTCCTCTTGGTAATGTATGGCCCCTCAGTTTTGCAGACGGTTGCATCAGAGTTTCGTCTGAGAAGTCATCTGCACCTCGGAGGTACGTTTTTACATGGTTATCTATTTGTTTGCTTTTTTTTTTTTTTCACCAGTTTTGAAGCCCTCTGGTTAGTGAGAAGTTAAGCTAACCTTTAAAGTTATTTTGCAGATTAGTTGACTGAGTTTGTGTTGATTTAATTGTTGTGTCCCTGCTGTTTTTGTTGGAGCCGCTCTGACATGATGTTCACAGAACAGCTGCCATCTTATTTCTCCAGACCTCTTAGTTTCTTATTTAGCTGAATCAAAGAACTCTTGTTTCTATGAGAGTTTCTCTTTCTGACTTTGGACCATGACTTTCTTTTTTCTTTTGTTATATATTCTGTTAAGGTAAGGATTCCACTTTTGGGGTTTGTTTTTAATGTTACATCTGGGATTACCTCTGATAGGTACAGCAGCCTCATTGTAGCCATGTACATGCTTATACACAGTTTCTGTAAATAAGTCTGCATAGGCTACTGTGTTCTCAGGGTTTGGGAGATCTGCGAATTTTCAAAAACTGTCACTTAGTAGGATCTAGCTTGCTTTAGAATAGTTCTTAACTTTTGCAGGTTTAATTGGTTTCTCTGGCTTGATTTTTATTTTGAGAAAGATAGTTTTGTGTCATGGGGGCTACAGCCCTGTCCCATACTGGTGAGTACTAGGTCCAATATGTTTGTTTCTCTGGTTGGAGTGTGCACTATCTGGTCCAGTGTCTTTATATTAATAAAGTCCAGGAAACATTATGCTTGTTAGTTAGCAGCAGTGTATGTTTTCCAATCTGTAGAGAAGTAGTTAAAGCCTACAATGAATAGGGTATTTGGTTGGCTGGTCAGTTCCTCTAGGACATCTAGGTAAGAGTTGTGAGCTTTGTGGGTCATACATGGTGAGCTGTAGCTGGCCAGGACATGGTAAGGAACCTTATCTGTGGACACTTGGACATGGATGAGCTTCTGATTATCATCCTTTTTAACCAACCTGGAGTTGTATTTGCTGCTAATGTAGATTGAGACACCACCACTTTTAGCCCCTGTCTGTGCTGCTGTTGGAAAATTGTGTGCCAGGCACTGTAGCCTTCCACTGCCAGTGTCCTTTCTGTGGCTCTAAACCAAGTCTCACTGATATCACAGATGTCTACATTTTCCAGAGTGAAGAGAGCTTGTAGAGTGTGGAGTCTTGTTTAGTCTCTGAGCATTGAGCAGTAACACCTTAAGAGTGCTTTGAGTTGTTTTGTTTCACTGTGCTAATAGTTTTTTTATCTTCACATTGCTTAAAAATGCTCTAAGGGATGACTAAAGGTTTTTGGCCAAATCCAAAAGCCCACTTGGGGCAGCTGCAGATCACCTTTGGCAAAGAAATGTGGTCTATTAACTATGTCCTCTCATGCTGATAGATATTGGATTCCTCTGCATTAACATCAGCAGTTAAGCCAGTTATTAAAATTAATAATGTTCTGTTCATACTGTGACATCTTCCTTGGTGAAGGTAGACTACTGCTTAGTGCAAGGCACTTATCTGTCTGTGACACATATTTAGAGAAATCCATAATGTCTCTTTTCATAAAATCCAGTGTGGTATGCCTCAGGTCATTTACACCACATGTACTACGATGGAATCATATTGGTACCTCTGGTGCAGTGACTTGACTGTGTGCATGATTATTGCCAATCCTAGCTCTGGATAGGCAACTAACTGTTATTGTCTCCTTGTCCTGCCTGGTGAGAGGGGCAACTGTGTGCCATAGGATCATAGGATCATAAGAGTTTACTAGGCTATCAACCCAGAGGTCATTTCAAGCCTAGCCATTTCATCTCAATTTAATACCATAGTTATGCTAGTCAATACCTAGGACTGCATTTAGTAATGACTATCCATGTCCAGGAGAGCTGTGGGCACTATCCCAAGTAAGAATTTATGGTGCCCCATCCACTCGTCCAGGTTCCTTTTGAACAGTGTCATAGAGGTGCTCTGTTTCACATGAATTGATAGCCTATTCCAAAGATGAGGTAGTCACTGGGAGACAAATCTGCCCCTCTAGGTTGCCCTATTTAAGTTGCAGTCTATATTTAGATCCCTGGAATGGGTATCTCTAGTTCTGTTTGATTTATGGATGTGCAGCAAGTCCATTAGGTTTGGATCTAAGATTTCTCTATAAGCCAGGCATAGGTCTCCCCTAAGAAGTCTATACAATACAGAGATAGTGACAGAGACTTCAGATGGTCTGTGTAAGCCATGTACTGGGATCCCTTGATCTTCTTTGTTAGAAACCTCTGAGGTCTCTCCAATTGCTGCAGGCGCTTTGCACAGTACATACCGAATGGGACATTATACTCAATTATGGGTCTGATTAGTGATGAGTGTAGAGGGGTTATAACCTCCTACAATAGAATCCCCTATGGCAAGAGTACTAAGTAAAGTGTTTGCTTGCCTTATGGGCTTTGTTCTTTGGGTATCATTGGGTGATGGCTTGTGTGTGGTGTAAGGTGTTGATTTTGGTATGTGCTTTAGTGATTACCGAGGATAGGCTTTGCCATTTGTTTTCTTATTATGTCTTTGAGGAATGAAGGGGTTTCTTTTAAGCGCCTTAGTATAAGAAGGTCTATGTGTGTGGTGAGCACTATGTGTGAAGGATGTGTTTGTTCTTCACAACCTCATTTGTATGCAAGAGTTTTGCCTCCAAGGATGTTATGCATGTACATCCCTTGCATACTGTGTGTTAGCTTTTTTAAGGACTGAAAGGCTGTTTCAGTACATGAGATAATTCCTACATTGTCTCAGGATGCACATGTTTACCTAGCTGGCCACAGAGACATCAGATAATTCAAATCCATGTTGTCAGGACCTGTATTATTTATTTTTTACTTATTTTATTTTACATTTGTTAACCGGGTTAGTCTGACTGGGCCCAGGGAGCCCTTTTTCAGTAGAGACCTGAGGAGAAAAGCTCCAGGAAAATAATTAAAAATAATAAAAACTTAACAATTCAAGTTGTAAGATACTTAACAGTACAAAAACAGAGAGAAATATACAATATGAATATATACAAGGCAAAAGTACAGTATTTTGAGAATTCAGTAACAATATGTTTGAGAAATTTGGTTAGCATTAAATTATTTTCAAGAAATGTAGCAATGCCTAAAATTAAAAAAAAAAAATCAGAGTAACATCATGGCATAGTACAACAAAGATGCATTTAATAGCATAGGTACTAACTGCAGAGAGAGTAATATATGTAGACAGTTTAGGTAGATACCAGGCAGATATGTTAATTGAGAGAAGTAGAAAAATTCATTGGGTAATTTCCTGACAAGTACAGATCTGTGCATGCTGTCAACCAATTTTTAGTTGCTTTTTGAATTCACCACTTTTGGTAGTGGAGCAAAGGGACAATGGAAGTCTGTTCCATGAGTATGCAATTGAATGACTGTAAAGTATTTGAACAATATTTCTGTTTTGCTTTTATTAGGGTTGGGATGTTATAGTTTAGAGACTTGGTTTTACAGGGGTTACCAGAGTGGTGTCTAGGGTTAAGGCTAGATGATCTGATCTTACTACTATTTGATGAGCTAACTAGCTGCCTAAGCTTAGCTCCACACAAAGCCTTCTGTGCTACATGGGCTTCCTGGGTTATGGATGGAGGCTTGTAGCTTGCAAGGATACGGTATGGGATTTCACATATCAAAAACTGAATACGGAGAAGCTCAAGTATGTCATATTGTTTGACCAACCTTGCCATGTGTTTCAGTTTTATGTAAATTGAGACTCCTTTACCTTTAGAACCTACCTGCACAGCTCCTAGCCTAAATGTATGGAATGCATTATAACTTTGCACTCCTGGGGTGCTCACTGAGGCTTTAAACCAAGTCTTGGTAACTGTAAAAATTGTCCAAGATGTGGAGAGCTTGCAAGGAATGGAGTTTCCTGTTTAGACTCCTGGTTTTGAGCAGTAAAACCTTTAGATTATTCTGAGTAGGTTTAGCTATGTCTGTACATTTATCAGGTAGGCATTGCCTAAAAAAGTCACTAAAGGGGTGGACAAACTTTTTGTCATTATTCAAAAACCTAGAGGATAAACGTGCAGACCATTCCTGGGCATAGCAGGTAAAACTGTTTACCTGTCTTCCCAGGCAAACAGATATTGTTCCCACCTTGAATTGAGACCAAAAACTAAGCCAATTATTAAAGTCAGTTATTTTCTGGTAGCACTGTGGCATCATTCTCAGAGTGAGTAGAATACTGTTCAGTACTAGACTCATCCTAGCCCGGGATGCGTAGCACAAGAGCTCTGTCATATCTCTTATGACACAATCATGATTTATTACAACTTGGGGATAGCTGTAAAACGTTTGGGAGAATAAGTATCAAAAGCAAAGGGTACATGAACAAATGTGCACAATCCACACATGTGAACCAATAGTAATAATAATGATAATAACAAAAATACACAAATAAATTGAATAGAATCAGAAAAAATAACTCAGGCAAATATATTCTAAGAAATATGTGGCCATGGACAGATTAAGATATAAAAAGTTAAACTTCACAAATAATAAAATTTATCAAGCTTCTTCTCAGAGTGTGATTTCCAGAGTTTATTTATTGACTAGGATAATCCTAGTAGGGTAATGATCTCTTTTCAGGAAACTCCCAAGGTGGTATTTTATTACTAAGGGAAATTTGGCCAGGGGATAGGGAACTTCCTTGACTGTTTTTCATGGGTGCCATTTGATCTTTACATTCACCTGAGTTACCAAGGTAGGCAGGTGGAACTTCAATTTAACATTTCATCTAAAGAACAGTGCACTAAAGAATCCATCACCTCTCATATGCTTCCCTACAGTGTAAACAATCCATCTAGTTGCTTTAGCCCACAGCCTTCTGCACTAAAGACTAGTATGGTACCTGCTGCACCACTGAGTTATTGCCTGCCAGTTAATAATGAACTATAATAAATGCCATAGTGAATAACAGGAAGGAAGTTGTTTGACAACATTTATAGAAGTATTTCAGTGTGAATAGAGTGTAAAAATACTAATGATAAAATGTTATGCTACATTAAGAGGCTTTGGTGTCCTGCATTCTAAAATCTTATATCCAGCAAAGAAAGTAAATCAAGAGGCTATGCAGGGACTTGAACAAAATGTAGGTTTAAGTAAGATGTGATGTCCCTTTTTGGGCCAGTAATCAAGCAGCCTGAATCCTTACCACTGACACTAGAAGGGGATGTTCACTTAGAACAAAAATGTATACACTGAGGATTTCCACATGCAGCTCTCTGCATCAAGCAAAATTTCCCTTAGGAGCACATAGGGAACAAACTCAGTCTGGGGTCTGGATTTCTCTCTCTGTCTCCCTCCAGGTTTCCAAAAAGACTCCCCAGTGGTATAGCTATAGATTTGAGTCCTCAGCCGAGTGTCTAAGCTAAGTCCTACAGCACTCTCTCTGTGAAAACAATTCTCCATGTCCCTGCCCCAAACATCTGACACACATAGTCTTTGAGATTTGATTTTCACACACACACACACACACACACACACACACACACACACACACACACTCACACACACACACCTGGGAAAGGCTGGCACAGATTTACTATCTATGCCCCCTTCACTGAAACCAGACACTCTAAAGCCAGTTACTCTAAGGCTCTTGCAAAGGTACCCACTTATACTGAGTGAAATTAGTATTGATACAAATGGTAGTTTCACCAGCAGCAAGGCTTTCAGGAGCAGCAAGAGTTGTCACCAAAAATATATAAGTACTCTTAGAGATTACAATATTCTCTAAAAGACTAGCAACAATGAAAAGTTTAAATATATTTAATAATAACTAATAAAAAACATGAACATATGGAATATCTATTTACAATAAACACCAGAGTTTCATCACAGGAAATATTAAAATATCACAGATGAATAAATTCACACAAATACAGAAAACCAGTACTCAACTAATCTCACTATATTTTCCTGACTGATCTAAAGAATTATTATACCTGGGTCACTTACTAGAGATAGGCAAGATGAAGTAGGTAAGGTGTTTTTCCTTGTCAGGTTCCAAAAACAGAGTGCTCTGAGACTTCAGTCTCACCTAGTATTAAAATATTATTTTAGTGACAGATTACAGAATGACATCACATACATCTGGTCATCTGACTTCTGGTACCCATGCTACCCCCTTGGCTAGAAGCCAGGATTTAGCACATATGTGTTACAATACATATGCCAAGCTTTGCTAAAGTTTATTGCAGCATCTCGAAACTATAAAACTATTTTTACACTTCTGCTGTTCCTACAGAAACTAAAAAGCCATGCTGTTTACAGACATTATGTCTCTGGCTTCATTCAGAACTATGAAATAACATCTTCATGGCCTAGGCCCAATAATTTAATTAAAGTCAAGTGGATTAAGATTAACATCTTTTCTTCCAGTATCCTCTGTTTAAACATATACATTTAATCAGTTACAATAGTCAGGAACCAGTGTTGGTACATTTTTTAACACAAGCAACTTTCCAAATACATTTTTAGCACAGCGCCTGTAGAAATCAGTTTGATATACAAATTATATATAATTATTTACAAAATTCCAGGCAGCTGTGCTGGCATATGTTCACATCTATTGCCCTATTTCTCCTGGCATAGCTGGCAATACCATGCATTGTCACATCAGGTAACACTAACATCTGAACTGACAAATTAGGGTCCAAGAAAATTTGGATTATTTATTTTTATCAGAGTGCAAAGTTACATCATAAATTATTTTTTCACAAACACATGTATTACAGTAGTGGTTAGCTATCAGAATTGCATACAAAATGAAACAAAGAAGGAAACGTATTGGTTTCTTTGCAAGATAAGAGTGCCTACAAGGCTGAGTTGCTTAGCTTTCATTTTTTGTAGAAAAAAAAATCATTAGAATTTCATGGTGAAACACTTCCTGGGAGGAATTTGTATATATTATAAGACAAGACCTGCATAATCTGAGTTTGCATGAGAAATATACAAGACAGTTTTATTCTGGGTCCGTCAGAACAAACATGCTAAACTACAACAGTTCTAGTTTTTGCAGAAAAAATAAAGTAAAATATGGTTCTGAGACTTGATGTAGAACCTGGGAAATACAACACTAGGCTTGATGACAGAAACTAAGAAATATCACTTACCCCTTTTGCCAAAGACAAACCACTGTTTATAACTTCTGAAAGTTTGCTTCAGTACACAATGTACGCCGACAGCATGTTACAGCTACCTTTCATTTGTTGATGGATAAAATACTGAAGCCAATACAGCTAATAAAATACAGGCCAGAAAATTGTCCTGTATTAACCAATAGAAGACAGGTAAAGGGGGTTTCTTGGACTAGCTGGATGCAACAAAAAGTTTTATTTATTTTTTATTTATTTTACATTTGTTTTACATTTGTTGACCGGGCTAGTCCAACTGGATACATGTCCATTTTCAGTAGAGGCACGAGGAGTTAAGCTCCAAAGCTAGGACAATGCAATTAACAATGCAATTAACATGAGATAGATAATACAAAAAAAAGCTATTTACAGTATGTATAACAGGTTATCACCATAAAAGTTACAGTGCAGAATACAGGCATAATAAAGGATGCAAGTACAATTTATAGTTTACAATGCAGAAATACAGGCATAATAAAGGAATGCAAATGCAATCAAGGTTTTCAAGAGATAATTAGTAACATCGTTTAATAAGGAAGGAGTTGCTTTTAATGTGTTAATGGGTTTGGAAGATCAGAGTATATTAGGACAGATCAGAGTATATTAGGACAGTTAGACTAGTCTGGTTTAGAGCATGGGCATAACCAATGAGTTTTGAGGAGTACTTTCAATTTGTTTTTAAAACAGGGTAGTGAAGGAAGTGTGGAGAGTTCATTTGGAAGGAGGTTCCAGACTTTTCCAACTATATTAGAAAAAAGTTTGTGGCTAATTCTGAGACTATTGCCTGTCCTTTGACAAATCTCACTAGATGGAAATCTCCAGCCAAGGTGATGTACATTGCCTGTACAGTCAGAGGCGGGAACAGTTTGTGAAAGGAAAGACACAGGATCTGATAAAGATGATGATATTACAATAATATAAAAGCAAGGATATGTTCATGGAAGTAACTGTTATTATCTTTGATTCACAAGAAGGGACACCATAGCTATAATATGGGATGGCAAATCTAGTGTCCAGATCCAGAGAGTAAACAAGAAAGGGCAAAGTGACACCATAATACATTGTCTATTGCATGCTCTGTTGATCTAAAAATTGTAAAAAGAAAATGACATATTCTTAAGTATTTTGGCTGTGAAGAATTGCTAGCACGATTTGTGATATAAATGTTATGTAAATAATGCCATTTCATTAAGAGAAGTCAGGTAATGCTGTGTATTAGCTAGAAAGAAACTCATGCAATCTTGGTTAATAGGTCATTATATGACCAATTATAGAAATTATTCTTATGTAAAAGGAGGGCTTTTCAAAGCCAAAACAGATTTACTAGAGTGTTGAAGGAGAGGTTCACTGCCCTGTGTACCAAAGTTACTAACGTTTTGGAGGATGTTCTTTGCCCTGTGTACCTGAAGGCTAGAGTTCAAGTGAAGACTGTCATTGAGCCTTAGTCAAAGGTCAATCAAAGGTCAAACTTTTGACTAAATGTTTGGCATAACAGTTAAAACATTTGACTCAAAGAAACAATGTTTAGGGTTTGAGTCTACTCTTCAGTTATCAGCTAAGTTTAAAATGACCCCTTGGGTAATCTAATCAGAGATATTCTCAGGAAGAATATATATAGGCAGGTTCATTTGAAGCCTAAAGCAACTTTGTCCTAGCTGGCACAGAAGTTATAAATCAAAAATAAAGAAGACTTGTATGATTTGCCTGGAAGAAGAAATCTAATAGATCATTGTATACACACATGTGTAGCAGGGAAATTATACTTATTTCCATTTAGAGTGTCTGAAGTGCAAATGAAATCACGTCGACAAAAACAACTGAAGGCACACCTGTAGAGAAAAATATCTGTTGTATATTTGGACCTTCTGTTCTATTCATACATTGAACAAAGTTGTTCATGGACATATACCTTCCAATATTTTAAATGGAACTTGACATCTATAAAAACTCTGTCACCCTCCAAAATGTATTTACACTGGGTGCACTGGCCACATTTTGTCATTTTACTTACACCACATTTGATGTTCCTACCCTTGTTTTCAATTGGTTCTTAACACTAGTGTCCTTTTTATATACTATAACAGGTGCATCACCTATTTTCCCCCCAGTGGTCTCATCGCTTCTTAATATGAACCAATTATTGGCAATAATGTCCCAAATCAGAGGGAATTGTGGGGTGTATGTGAGAATCAACCCATTCCTATAGGAAGCAGTTGTCAGAACACTGTTTTCCAATGGTGAACACAATCTAGAGATATCTAAACCTAACAAGGGGTAAAACTATCCTTCCACTCTCTTTTTGGTTACTTCTTCCAATAGCGGTTTCACAAAATTGTCAGGATAACCCCTCTTCATTAACATACTCAATAAAACATCCCTTTCCTTATGAAAATCCTCAATTTTACTAATCATACAGGCAAGTCTCACACCTTGCCCCTTGACCAAAGATTGTTTTCGGTGCAGGGGGTGCCCGCTCTCAAAATGGAGAAGGGTGTTCGAGTATGTTGGCTTCCTGAAGATTGCTGAACAAAATTGATCGTTGGTAAAATCGTTACTGATCTGTATGTTTAAGTAACTAATAAGTTCAGTATGTATCTCCACTGTAAATTTCAAAAATGTAGTGCTGGAAATGAGAAACAGTAAAAATTCTGACAACTGGTCCTGGTTACCAGTCTAACAAATTAGGATGTCATCCAGGTATCGTCCGTAAATTTACAATGTGACATCCCCTCTGATATAAAAACTTTCTACAATTCCCACTGAGTCAAAACTATATTAGCAAAAATTGGTGCACAGGCTGCCTTCAATGCTATTCCAGATCTTTGTTTGAATAAATGTCCTTCAAAAGTAAAAAAAACTGTTCTCCAAGACTAATTCTATCAAGGTCCTTAGTGTAAGTATTTTTGTATGTGAAAATGAGGTGTGCTGACATACAAAATTGTAAAACAGCTCAATGCCCTCACTGTGTGGAATGACATTAAATAAATCTTTAATGTCAATTGTAGTAAAGATAATGTTACTACTGTAAAATTCTTGCTTAATTTTCTTCAGACAGTCCCATGAGTCTCTGATAATACGAGTGAACAAACTCAAACAATTTTTTAACTGATGGTCCAAGAATTTAGCTATAGTAATAGTCTTGAACCCTTTTGCATCCACTATAGGTCTTAATGGGGGGTGGGTAATGTCTTTGTGGATTTTTGGGATCCCGAAGATAGTGGGGATCCTTGGATATTTCTGTATACAAAAATTAAAATCTACTTCAGAATTCAGGTCATTCAAAAGTAAATCAGTTAGGGCCATGTCCACGTGTCTGTATGCTATATTTAATTCATTGCGGGATATTTGCACATATCCATCACCAAAAAGATGTTCTAGCATACATTCAATGTACCTGTCTTGGTCCATAATGACCAGTCCACCCCCCTTATCAGGTTTCATGACTCGAATGAGTCTATTGTTAGAAATACTGTCGAGAAGAATAATTTCTTCCCTAGTTAAATTCAACAGTGTAGTACATTCTTTATTCCTAGACAGATCTCTAATTTCTTTCATACAAATACCTTGAAACAGTTGTATGGTGGGGTGTAGTGGGGGGGTTATATACATTTGTCTTTCTGCATGCAGTGAAATAGCTGTTGTTATTATTAGTCTCACCCGAGGTTACACTTAAATTCAACTTTCTGGTATATAACATGACATCTAATAGAGTTTTTTTCCACACTAAATTTTTTAAAAGGCACAAAATGTAACCCTGTCTGAAAAAGGTTTGTCCATTCCTTGGTAACTTGGACACTGCTTAAATTGTATATTTTGAAATCTTTGTGGTCGTTCAAAATAATGGCAACATCACTGTGATTGTTGCTAAACATTGCATCTTGTATTATCCTGTTTGTTGCTAATTCATAAGTCTCCCCCTCCCAGAATTGCTCTGAGGTGGATGGTAATGATCCCCTTGGTAATTCCCACTGGATTGTCTCCTGTGGTTGTACCCTTGTTTTTGGATCCTCTCTGACCTCCTTAGGGGTTGTCCTAAAGGGACGGGACCTGGGGTACTCTCACCACTAAATTCAATGTCTTTGGTTGTTTCCGCAAAGACATCATTATTATTATTAAAGTTAACTTTCACAGTTTTGTCATTGCCATTAGATACCAAGGGATAGGCTAAACCAGCTTCATAATCTTTAGTGTCTCTATCCAACTTTTTGTTCTTTTTTTTTTCTTTTATTTTTTCTACAGTCTTATCGATGTTAACAAACACTGAATTATATTTGTTGTAAATAGTACAAAACCCTTGTCCTTTTTCAAACTATCATCAAGTTTACTGACAGAATCTTGCAGTACATCAAATTTTTTATCATTGTCCCTTATAAGTAACTGCAATAATTCACAACTTGATGGATAAATAAAGTAGTCAAGTCTTTATATAAATCAGAACCATTAGTTATACCATTTGGAAAACGCCAGTACCTCAGACATTTAGGGACCTGTTCTCGTTTCAAACGTTCCCTAAGGTACTGGTTTTCAATTTGCAGCTTCTTCATTTTCACGCAGTCTTTCTCTAAGTTCTTTAATATTGAATTTACAGTACCTGGGTTCATGGTTCTGTTCACATTATGGTGAAAACCGGCACTGTCTTTATTAATCCAGTCGGTCAAACTGAATATATTGTCTGTTACTTGCCGTAACCCTCCGTTACCCTGGGTCTGGGTTTTCCATTATGGTCGTCCGGCTGTAACTGTAGGTCCTTGCGGTGTAACACCACTTGTGTCCATCATAGCAATACTTCCTTGCCGATTTGGGCTGCCTTGACCTGGTGGTATACTAAAAAGTGAGTCCTGTGAAACAGTAGGTGGTGTCGTTTGATGGCGATTCCAATCGCCTGCTAAAAAGTTCAACTTTTGTCCCAAGCCTGAAATTTGCGTATTAAAAACTCCAATAAGTTCTGTGAGTTTCTGTATGGCTGAGGTTAACTTGTCATTATGTTCTTTTCAGTTCCACATGTAACACTTATTTTTTTTCCATTTAAGACAACAGGCCTGTGGCTTACATTAATATTTACAAATGACAGAATTATCTATAGAATTCTATCTGGCTAGGCTGGCAGCCTTCTCACCTTGACATAATTAAGGTATCTTGTCTGGTAAGTATCTTTTTAGGAATATCCACTCTAAAGAATAATAAATAGCACAAATTATCTTGCAATAGACTTACACAATGATACAACTACTGAAAATAATAAATTAAACTGTAGAGGAACCGAATGAAACCCTGGTGCAGAAATGGATGGTTGCATATTATAAACACCTAATGAGCTTACAAGAGTTAGTCTGAGCACTATGTCTAACTTAATCAAAATGCCCATAGAAGATGATATATAGTCATGTGTCATTATATTTTGGTGAACATAAGAGAACTTGGACAGAAGCATTTGCACAAAAATGACTGTCTTTCCAATTAAATGGAGATGGTTTAAAGGCAAATATGGACATGTAGGGAACCATGCATTTAAAAAGAATTGAACAAAAGAAAATATATTGTATGTGCATGGCTGAAGATGGTGGACATTGACTGTCTATAGACAGGTGTTATTATGATTTGCATGCTGAATATTGCATTAGATTGAACCCCTCTATGTTAAACAGACTTCTAAGATGCTGTTATATTTTATTTAATTCATCCTTTGTTGACCAAGTTAGTCCCATTAGGCCAGTGGCCTCTTTTCATGGGAGATCTGAGGTGGTATTTACACTGGTTGGGGGAGATTTGGCCAGGGTATCAGGGAAATTTCCCAACACTTTTCAGTATGGGTTGTTTATCTTTTTCATCCACTGGGTCTACCAACAACTCAGACATATGAGACCTTGTTTTAATGCCCTGTCTAAATGTTGGTAGACTAAGGACTGTAGCACAACCCTTCCTTTACAAGGTAGTGTCAACAATGAAAAATGAATCCAGGCACCTGGATGAGAACAGAACTTGTTAGTCTTGTGACTAGGCTTGCCACCCCTCCGTTTTTTTTCCGGACTATCAGGAAATCAAACTGATTCTCCGGTAGTCCGGAAAACACTGTACAAACTCCGGTATTCTGTTTCAAAAAGGAAACAGACTATCGGAGTTTAATCGTTGATTTACTATGCTTTTTTTTACAGAAAAGCATAGTAAATCAGCCAAAAGCAGGCGGCGGGAACAAAAAAGAGGGCGTTTCCGTTGAGTGATGCTGAGTTTGTAAATCGGCTGATTTACTATGCTTTTTTTTACAGAAAAGCATAGTAAATCAACCAAAAGCAGGCGGCGGGAACGAAAAAAGAGGGCGTTTCCGTTGAGTGATGCTGTCGTTACGTCACAAAATAGGCGGTATGTTGGCAGGAGAGGGGGTTGGGGTGGGCGGGGTTACTGGTGACGTGAGGGGTGTGGCTTTGCTCCAGTTTTAGCCGTGAAGGATGGTGGCAACCCTACTTGTGATTATCCATTTCAAAGATAAATATCCTACCTGCTGAGCTGCAGACACTGCAGTGTATTCACCTGCTTAACATTATATTAGTACTGTTCACCTGAACTGTTAACTACTTCCCTGTCTATTGTTACTTTGCACTTGCTTTTCCTGAACTGAGCCTGAAAATAGTCTACCTAGATCAATGCTTTACCTGATCAAAGAAATGGTAAATAAAAAATAAATAAAATGGTAGATAGAAAGCTAGAGTGATTGATAACATTTCAGTACACAGTCTACTATGATAAAAAATATAAACATGTTTTTTTATTTATTTTATGCAACAATGTCCTTAGTAATTCATTAAAAATGGCATATCTGTAATAGGCATTGGAATCAAAGAATTTCTGAATCCAGGTAGCAGAGCTATTTTGAGACACTCTGGACAGGACAGACAAAATATTTCTATTTCCTAGTAATTCCTAGCCAATAAAACCTGACTAATATCTGAGCCTTAGCTTTCTCCATTTTCAGGTGACCTCCAGTTATGTGACTACATACAAGTTTCGTAATAGGATTTCCTTGAGGGTCTATGTTGCACTAAGAACAGGGAGAGAGATTCCAGCCTTTTTTGATAGCTAACAATTTTTGAGTCTTGAGATACTCTGCATTAGGAATCTTGCTGGTCTTTCAAATTTTTTGATAGGTCTAACGAGATATATGCCAAAGGGGTACTACATTCTATAATCGGTGTTAGAGACATGTACAAGAGAATAATAGCTGGCTTTTGAAAGAGATGCCTGTGAAGATAGGTGAAGGCTGCCAGCCTAGCCAGATAGAATTTTGTAGATAATTCTGTCATTTGTAAATATTAATGTAAGCCACAGGCTTGTTCTCTTAAATATGAAAAGACTGTAGTGGATGTGGAACTGCAAACATGTAACAACAGTGCACTCTGCTGTAACAAAGCTGATAGGTCAAGCATGGTGAAATTATTTGATCTAAAATGTGGAGCCTTGATGTCTAGAGGCAGGCATTCTGCCTATTGTTTTGAGGCCAGAGTTAATGGCTAGAATTTGCATGTATAATTTCTTTTTTTGCTCTGCTTCCTGACCAGCTGCAAGATCAAAAGGGGCTATTAACCTCTGAGAGTCTGTTAGCCTGGGAACCAGAAAGTAATGATGTAAGCTGAAATGAATTAGTGGTACTGTGTTATCAATTTAAGGACAAAAAGAAGGAGAGCATTGGAGCATTTGTATTGAAAACATCCGACATCACCAGCACTGCCTGTGTCTGTATGTAAGTAGGATCTTAGACTTTAGTGTTTCTCTTAGAAATTGTTAGGAATTAGGAAGATTAGACTAAGTGTTTTTCTGTGATGTCAGAACTTTTCTACTGTATTATTTTAAACATTTCTCTATGATCTCTGAATTCTTGACTAGCACTGTATAGTAAGAAGTATTGGCTTGTGTTTTTTATTACTAAATATTTTAAACCTTTCAGTTGTGACTGTTTTATGCAGAGATAATTTAATCTCTAGAGTACACTGCATATATATATATATATATATATATATATATATATATATATATATATATATATATATATATATATAGTGATACTGTGCCAAGTCACTCCAAATAAGCTTTGCTGTTTAGTCACACTTACTATTTGGATAATAATATTGCACAGTAATAACTGGAAACTATTTAATAAGGTCATTTGAGTAGCTGATAAATATCAGCTGGGTGATGGCAGTGATTTCTATCATATAGTCTGTGTAAAAGGGGCACAGCTGGAGAACCTGTACCAGCCTTTCCCAGGAGTGTCTGTGTGACTGTATAAACCCTTATCTCAAAGTGTGTGTGTGAACTACTTGGGCAGGGACATGAAGCACTGGTTGGACAGAGAGGGTGCTGGAGGTTTTAGACTGGCCACTAGGCTGAGATCTGGACCTTATAGCTGTCCCAGTGGGGAGTCTTATTGGGGACCTGGAGAGAAAGGGAGAAACCAGCCCCAGACTGACTGTGATCTCTGTGTGCTCTTAAGGGAAATTGTACTTTACTGTGTGTGTATTTATTATGCTTTCCCTATATGGACACCCCTCACTGGTGTTAGTGGTGAGGATTGAGGCTCCTTGATTTCTGGGCCAGTGCACGGGTGACACATATTAATTGTTTGGCAGTGGTGGGATATCCACACCACATATTAATTGGTTGGCAAATATTAACTGGCTTGTAGTGGTGTGGGTGGTGTGAATTCCTGTAACTTGTGTACAGTGCTCACTGAGGGTGTTTTGTACTCTAAATCAGCCACGCGGTGACTACCCAGAGTTCAGATCACAATTGTTTTATTTCTTTTGTTAGCTTAGTATAGTCAGGGAGAGCAGGCAGCATGTCAGCAGAGGACTACGGAGAGCTGACAAGGAGCCAGCTGGCTGAGATGTGCCAGGCTAGGGGATTTGTGCATGGAAACCTGATTAAGGCAGACAGGATTGCAGCTTTGGTCACAGCTGCATCAGAAAACAGCAACCAGGAGGATGATCAGACTGGCAGTGGAGACATATCACACTCAGATAATGGACAGCTCAACCTTTCTGCAGAGGACTTAAAAATTCATCTGAAGCTAAAGAGACTTGAGTTGGAGGCCAGGCATTTGGAAATAGAAGCAGCTGAGAGACTCAGGCAGCTAGAGAGTGAGGGCAATGAGAAACTGCGATGGTTGCAGGCTGAGGAGAATAAGAAACTGCTATGCCTGGACGCTGGAGATGCTGACTCTTCACCAGAGTCATGGAGGTAATGGGAAGGTCATTGAATTTCTTCCACAATTAAAAAGGGGGATAATTTTGATAGTTTTTCATTCATTTGACATTGAGGCAGAAAATGTGGCAAATGTTTTTTACATATTTTCAGCATGATAGGTTTCCCAAAAAAAATACTGACTGACAGAGGTGCCAATTTCATGTCAGACCTGCTGGCTTGTCTGTGGAAGTACTGTGGGGTGAAGCACCTGAAGACCAACCCCTACCATCCCCAGACTAATAGTCTGGTTGAGAGGTTAAACTCTACAATCAAGTCCATGCTACAGGCATTTGCAGACCAGCTAAAGAGGGCGTGGGACAAATATTTGCCCCATCTGTTGTTTGCTTAAAGAGAGGTTCCTCAGGAATCCACAGGTTTTTCACTCCTTGAGTTGCTGTATGGGCATAAGGTGGGGGGCCTCTAGATTTAATTTGAGATGAGTGGGAAGGTGAGTGCGAATCTCACAAGGAGTCTGTTGTGGCATATATCCTAAACCTCAGGAGAAGGCTCAGGGAACTCATGGGCTTGGCACTGGAGAACCTGGCCGAAGCCCAACAACAAAAAAAGGTGTTTTATGACAGGAATGCTCGATCTAGAGCATATGCTGTGGGGCAGTAGGTAATGGTTCTCATTCCTGTCAGACACAACAAGCTGCAAGCAGCTTGGGAGGGACCCTACATGGTGGTAACAAAGGTAAGTGATGTTAACTACATGGTGGAACTGCTAATGCAGGAGGCAGGGGCACAAATTGTACCATGTTAACATGATGAAACCTTACCATGATAGGGAGGCCCTTGTGCTGAGCATTTCAGTGTATTGCAGGAGGAGTCTGAGGGAGATCTGGTGACTTATCTCCTCAGTGAGGCTCAGACTGACACCTCAGTGGAAGGGGTAGCAATGTCCCAATAGCTATCTCCTACCCAGATTCAAGGAATCTGAGTGGTGTTATAGGAGTTTGGGGACATATTCAGTGTGAAAACAGGGTGCACCCACTTTGTGCAGCACCAGGTGGAGACAGGACCGCAAAGGTCTATTAGGCAGGCCCCTTATAGGGTGCCTGAGGGAGTCAAACAAACTCTGTGGGAGGCAATATAGGAGATTTTGGATCTAGGGGTGATTCAAGAGTCCAAACAGTCCCCAGGCCTCCCCAGTGGTGCTGGTGCAAAGAAGGATGGCAGCACCAGGTTCTGTGTGGACTACAGGAAATTAAATAGTCACACAGAGTCAGATGATTACTCTATGCCTAAGACAGATGAGGCCCTAGAGCAGCTGGGTGGGGCTAAGTATCTTACAACCATCAATCTTACCAAGGGTTACTGGCAGGTGCCTTTGACTCCCAGTGCTATTGAGAGGTCAGTCTTTGTGACTCCTTTTGGCTTGTATGAGTTCACAAAGATGCCCTTTGGGATGAAAAATGCCCTGGCAATTTCCAGAGGCTGGTAGAGCATATCCTAGCAAGATCAGAAGGGTTTGCCCTTGCTTGCCTAGATGATATTGTCATTTACAACCATTCCTGGCAAGAGTCTTAAACATGTCAGGGAGGTGCTGGGCAGACTACAGAAGGCTGGGTTGACCATTAAGCCCATCAAATGTCAGGTGGGTATGCTAGATGTCTCCTACCTGGGACATAGAGTGGGGAGTGGTAGGATCAGTCCAGAACCTGCCAAAGTGGAAGCCATTCAGGCATGGCCTGCACCTGTTACCAACAAGCAGGTGAGGGCATTCATAGGGACAGCAGGGTACTACAGAAAGTCCGCCTCCAGTTATAGTACCATAGCTGCTCCCACCACAGATCTGAGAAGGAAGAAAAGGCCAGATAAGTTAGTTTGGACCACAACATGTGAGGTGAACAGGCATTCCAGAAGCTTAAAGAAGTTTTGGGAGGACCCCTTGTGTTAGTCAGTCCAGATTACAGCAAATAATTTGTTGTGCAGGTGGATTCTTCAATCCATGGTGTGGGGGCTATACTTAGCCAGATTTCTTCAGAGGGAGAAGAGCACCCAGTGGTTTATCTCAGTCATAGGCTCCAATCCAGGGAGGAATGCTATGCAGCTGTAGAAAAGGAATGTCTAGCCATAGTGTGGGCACTGCAGAAATTTCAGCCTTATCTGTATGGAAGACAATTCATGGTAGTGAAAGATCACAACCCCCTAACATGGTTAAACAAAGCCAGACAGCAAAATGCCAAGTTGCTAAGATAGATCCTATGGTTGCAAGCATATGATATGTCAGTGCAGCACCACAGTAGGATTAGCAATGCCAATGCAGATGGGCTCTCAAGACAGGGAATGGGGTAAGGTATACTCAGTTAGACCTAACCTTTTCAAGCAACGTTTCTCAAGGGTCACTAGAAAAACTAGCTTGAGTTCCCCAGGGGGGCAGATCTGTGAAGATAGGTGAAGGCTGCCAGCCTAGCCAGATAGAAATTTGTAGATAATTCTATTTGTAAATATTAATATAAGACACAGGCTTGTTCCCTTAAATATGAAAATATTGTAGTGGATATGGAACTGTAAAAAACGTAACAACAGTGCACTCTGCTGTAACAAAGCTGATAAGTCAAGCATGGTGAACTTTTTTGATCTAAAGTTTGGAACCGAGATGTCTAGAAGGAGGCATTCTGCCTATTGTTTTGAGGCCAGAGTTAATTACTAGAATTTGCATGTATAATTTCTTTTATTGCTCTGGTTTCTGACCTACTGCAAAATCAAAAGGGGCTATTAACCTCTGAGAGTCTGTTAGCCTGGGAAGCAGAAAGAAATGATGTAAGCTGAAATGAATCAGTGGTACTCTGTTATCAATTTAAGGAGATAAAGAATGAGAGAATTGGAGCATTTGTCTCGAGAACTTCCAACATCACCAGCATTGCCTGTGTCTGTATGTAATTAGGATCTTAGACTTTAGTGTTTCTCATAGAAATAGCTAGGAATTAGGAAGATTAAACTAAATCTTTTTCTGTGATGTCAGAACTTTTTTACTGTATTAGTTATTTTATTCATTGCATTTCTTTACCAGGAAAGTCCACTGGGCCTAAAAGAGCCCATTTTTGGTGGAGACCTGGGAAGAAAAGCTCCAAGAACATAGATACAGAAAAAAAATTAAACATTAATTGATACAGAAGTAGAGACAGCGTTACACATAGTGGTTGCAGTAATATATACAGAATATATACATAAGTCAGGAATTTAGTTTGTTTGATTACAGTAACATATACAGAATATATACATAAAAGCAGGAATTTAGTTGGTTGCCAGATGAATTCAGAGTGGTAAAAATGAAGATAAATTAATCAGCATTGTTGTACCAGTATCAAGCGATGAAAGAAAAAAAAAATAATAAATATGGAGAAAGTATCGTCAGTCACTAGTAGTAAAAAGCATAGTAATTTAGTTATAGATTATTTTAAACACTTTTCATAGATTCATAGATTCTCAAACCCCACACCTTGTGTGTAAGGCAAACACCTTAACCATTAGGCCACCTCTCCCAACAAAAGGGACAATTTCAGACATCTTTGTAAGATGGGAGGACATGTAGACTCAGGAAGGCACCCCCAGCCAGAATCAAACCAGACACTTCTCTGTAATCTCCGAACTCTTGACTAGCACTGTGTAGTAAGAAGTATTGTCTTGTGTTTTTATTTATTATTAAATATTTTTAAACCTTTCAACTGTGCCTGTTTTGTGCAGATATAATTTAAGCTCTAGAGTAGATTGCATAAATATATATACATATAGTGATACTGGACCAAGTCACTCCAAATAAGCTTTGCTGTTCAGTCACACTTACCATTTGGACAATAATATTGCATAGTAATAATTGGACACCTTTTAATAAGGGCCTTTGAGTAGCTAATAAATATTAGCTGGGTGGTGGCAGTGATTTCGTCCGTATAGTCTGGGTAAAAGGGGCACAGCTGGAGAACCTGTGCCAGGCTTCCCCAGGAGTGCCTGTGTGGTTGTATAAACTCTTATCTAAAAGTGTGTGCATGTGTCAGCTACTTGGCAGGGACACAAAGCACTGGTTGGAAACAGAGGGTGCTGGAGGTTTTATCTTGCCCACTAGGCTGAGATCTGGACCCTACAACTGTGCCAGTGGGGAGTCTTACTGGGGACTTGGAGAGAAAGGGAGAAACCATACCCAGATTGACTGCAATCTCTGTGTGCTCTTAAGGGAAATTGTACTTTACTGTGTTTGCATTTATTATCTTTTCCCTATATGGACACCCCTCACTGGTGTTACTGGTGAGGATTGAGGCTCCTTGATTCTGGTGAGGATTGAGGCTCCTTGATTGCTGGCAGTGCACATGCATCACAATTCCATTGATGGTTAATTATGATATATAGAAGAATTTCCTGATGGTCTCTATATGGTGATCAGAGGAGCAGGACTCCATCTCCTAAGTGCCTGGGTCTCTAACAAAAGAATCTTTGAAGATTGGGGTGTCTTTGATGTAGAAGGTGGTAGGAATATGCTGTTTGCCAAAGAAGAGGATAATGCATTCTTAGTATGTAGTCAGAGCCCTTTCTCACTACATGGTGTGTTAATGTATGGTAATTTTTCTTGAAGAGAATTTGCATTGTTTGCTTATTAGACAATTACACCGACTTGCTATTATCAGCGAACTTATTCAGCCAGAGATCCTTGTTGGTGGTGTTTATTATCAGAAAAATAAATGCCAAAATGGGAGACAATATGGGTTCTTGCAGAACCCCATTGGTCACCTTTTCCTCTGCTGAGAAGGCACAATGACCTTGACAATATGTTCTATCCTTAAGCCAGTTTGCAATCCATCTTATCTCATAGAGATCTATGTTAAGGCTATTAGCTTGTTTACAATCCCATTATGTGGTATAGTATCAACTCGTTTTGCAAGATTTAGGTAAGCAACATGAATAGTGTGATTATTGTCTATGACCTGCATGACCTTTTCAAATAACTTCACAACACTGAGCATACAAGACGTACCCTTAACAACTCTGAGTTGTTGTGGGTCAAGCCTGACTAAATTCTTAATGTCAGGTTTTAGGAGTTCAGTGATGTTGCATTCCATGGCTTTGTTGATAATACTAGTAAGGTTGATGGGTTTATAGTTGCTTGAGTGAGTGGTGGGACATGCTTATGAAGGAGCATCACTACTGCAATGCACCATTGATGAGAAACATAGTGCTTGGCAAGGCTTAGGCTGAACAGCTTGTACACGACAACCATCTACTACTACAACCTAGGCACACAATTTGTGAGAGATGCAATTACATTAAGAACCTAGAGTCTTTGCTCTCTCCCTCACAAGCCAGTAAATCTAGCACTGAGAAGGTTGTCAACACAATCACTACACGTCAAACACCACCCATAACTACACAACACACACTCACATATGCGGAGGTTCTTAACAAAAACAAACCCAAACAAAGGAGACCTCAGAGGCAAAAACACACATGAACTCCACAACCCTCCACACCACATAACATGCATAGTCCACACACCTGTGTCTCGCAAACACTAAGGCCTAACCATAAACCCAACACATTAGTCATAGGAGACTCCATTATGAGACACACAGATTTGCCTCTCACCAGGCTGGATAAGGAGAAAGTCATGGTTAGTTGCTTGTCAGATGCCAGAATCTGCAATATCATGCACACACTCAAGTCTCTCAACAACAGGTACTTTTATGACTCTGTCATAGACCATGTTGCTGTGAACGACTTGAGATGTACCTCTCTGGACTATATAAAGAGAGACATGATTGAGCTCACTGAATATGTGTCCCAGGCAGGTATGTCCATAGCCATAAGCAGCATTCTAGTGTCACCCAGAATGATGCCTCAATATAAACAGAAAATGATTGACTTTATTAATTGGCTTAGCTTCTGGTGTCATTCTAGGGGGATCCAGTACCTGATAGCCTGGGAAGATATGATCAACAGGCCATGATGTTTTGCTAGAGATGGCTTGCATCTCTCTGATTTGGACTTCAGGCTTCAAACAAAGGCCCTTGCCTCCCCATAGTGCCTTTTTTAGGAAAAGTCATGAGGTTGATACTACCAACATAAAAAATTTAAACAAAATTCAAACTAAAGGTCATGCTGCTAAATGCTAGGAGTTTAAAAATGAAACTGCAGTCATTGCAAGCATTCTTAACCCTGGAAGATCCTGACATTTGTGCAGTCACAGAAACCTGGTGCAAAGCTGCGAAGAGCACCCCAGCCTTACCTGGTTACTCATCCTATCATACATTCAGACCCCAAACTGTGGGCAGCAAAGCCAAAGGAGGTGGACTTTCAATATATATTAAAGACACACACACCTCTAGGCTGGTCAAACAGTATGATGTACAGGAGACATTCCAGGTGCAGTTAATCATTGACAAGACCCCTATCCAAATCATAGCTAGTTACAGGCCCCTAAATTTGACTCAAGATGCCCACCCCACCTTCCTGGATCTCTTTGAATCTATCAAGATTCAACCCTTTACTCTGATCCTGAGTGACTTTAACTAGCCAACCATAGATTGGAAAAACTACTCATGCCAGAACACAAATGCCCAAAGATTTCACAATTTTATCAATGCAAATGCAAATGCCTTAGAGCAGCTAGTCGATACCCCCACAAGAGGTGACCACTGCAGCACCCCTAAAGTATCATCCTCCCTGGTAAGATCCAACCATAAAGTGGTCACTTTCAAAGTCACCATCTCCCCTGATCCCATCTAGCTAGGGTCAAATAAAAAAAACTTCTCCAATGCTGATAACATCCTCCTGAGGGATGGTGTAAACAGCTTCACAGACCCCTCCCCCTCTGTAGGAACTGGCACCAATGACCAAATCTATACCAAAGTACTATATGAGCATTTATATAGATGTATGGATTCAGGAATACCCGACAGGACAAAATCATCCACTGCAAGGAATAGTAAACATGTCTGGTGGACATCTGCAATAAATAAACTATATAACAAAGGAAAAATTGCTGTCCAGGACCAAGAAGGAGCAGGTGCCTACTTGAAAACAATCTCTGGTTAGCCTGAATAAGCAAATAAGAGAAGTAATGAAATCCACTAAAGCCAGATTGGCCACATCTACTGGAGGCAATCATAAGGCCTTCTACACATATGTCCGCAATTTCAAAGGAAGCAGCCAGATCTGTTCAGAACTGGTGGTCAAGGACACCACATACACAAATGCTGTAGATACAGCCAACTACTGGCTGATATATTCATTGAAAATTTCACCCCTCTGTCCCCCCATCAGTAAATCAGGACATCCCCAGTACCTGCCTCCCTCCCCTGATCTCTAGGGAACAGGTCATCACTGCCCTCTTAAAGGCAAAAAATACAGCCTCCATGGGACCTGATAACATCCGAGACTGCATCCTATATATACTCAGGCATGAACTTGCAGCACCATTAGGCACTGTATTCAAACAAAGCCTGAGTACTGGCTCTGTCCCAGCTGCATGGAGGACAGCCGCTATCATCCCTTTATACAAATCTGGAGCGTCCACCGATCTGAGAAATTATAGACCCATCAGCTTAATTAGCCTGATCTGCAAGGCCTTGGAATGGATTATCATAGACCTCATAAACAGGGACATTGGTAACCTCAAAACACTCAACCCCACACAGTTTGGTTTTGTCAAGGAGAGGTCATGTCTGTCAAATTTAGTTGACTTCTTTGAGACAGTCACCAAAGCCATGGATGGGGGGGAAGATAGTGCACAATGCTTACCTTGACCTGGCCAAAGCCTTCAACACTATTTCCCACTTGGGCATAATACATAAACTCTTTCAACTAGGCATCAATACATATGTTACCAGATGGGTAGCAAACTGGCTCACTGATAGAACCCACCTAATCAAAATAGGGAAACTACCTCAAGCAGTAGATCTGTAATGAGTGGCATACCCCAGGGTTTGGTCTTGGGGCCTCTGTTATTCAGGATATATTTCTCTGAGGTGCAGGCCAAAATTAATGGGCTACGGCTGACCAAGTTTGCAAATGACTGCAAGCTGGGTGCGGTCATCAATTCCCCAAGTGATGTAGACGTACTCCAAGAGGGTCTCAACCAAACAAATGACTAGTGCCAGAAACATGGTCTCAAGCTGAATGCCAAACATGCATCATCAACCCCTTTGGGGAGAGTGACGTCCCCACATATTATCACATTGATAACAACATCCAAAGCATGCAATAACTCATGAGGGATTTGGACACTTGTGTTGATAGCAACCTCACTGTTAACCACCATGTTGCTTCCACTGTACAGAAAGCTTTCTTCATGGCTCACCTCATAAGTAAGGGTATCTCATCCAAGGATAAGGAGATCATGGCATCCCTGTATTCTTCCCTTATAAGGCCAATTATTGAGTACAATGCCTCCTTTGGGATGTACCTTGCAAACCACATGCATCAGCTGGGGAGACCACAGAGGTTCTTCACCAGGAAAATCCAGAGCCTCAAACATCTACCCTACACAGATAGGCTCAAAGCCTGTCCCTCTACTCAGTTTCATACAGACTCTTCACAGGTGACCTCTGTCTGGCTTACAAAGCAATCTCAGACCCCGCCTTCATGGGACTGCTGCATATTCACAAGTCAAGGTCCATTCAAGTAAGCCTCACGCGACCTCAACCTGGCCTGTGACATTAATAGGACTTGTTGGTGGGACAGAATTCTGTCCCAGAGACTCCTCCATCTGTCGAATTGTCTCCCTCTCCACATCAAGCAGAGTACTCCATTATCCCTTTTTAAGAGTAACCTGGATAACTGGATGGGAAACAGAAAATATATCCCTGGGATTCCACCTGTCCCTGCTGGACAGGGACTTTGGGTGTTGACTTGTCTAAACATGGGCTAAACTCTTGGATAGGTTTATAAGGACCTCAGGGCCAATAGCCTAGTAACCTCCTATGATCCTATGAAGGGGATCAGGAAGTGTTTACTTGACACTGTCTATAAGACTACCAAGAATGATGTCAGGGCCAACTGAAGATGTAGTTTTTGTCTCAGGGTGCACTTTAAGGATAATGCCCTTGGAGAAATGAGGAGGAAAGTGACTCTGGCATGTTTGGGGCTTGGGTAATTGTCTCAGAGGAGAAATTTGCAGCACACTTGTTAGCCAATATGTTGACAATATCATTAGGAATTGAGTAAGAGGTGCTATTATTGATAGGTTCTGAGCAGTGATGTGAATTATTTCTTAATTTTCTAACATAGGAAAAACGGGGCTTCTAATTATCCTTGGCCACAGAAAAATATTCACAGATTTGTTTATTTTAATAACTTCTGTTTCTTGGTCAGTCTTTTTATATTTTCTTTGCGATGGCAACTTCTGCCACTGGAAGGTAATCTAAGCAATTTATTCCTACTGTTGTATAATTTATTTATACCTACTGACCCCTGGGTCTGTTATTGAGTCAGCTGCTGTATTTAGTCCTACTGCAGATAGCCCTATCTATGCATTTATCTAAATATGCAGCAATAATCCCTGGCATAAGTGTTTGCATATCCTGGTTCAATTTTGAGGTTAACCTGGGAGAATGAGATTTTGTCATGCAATTGTAAAAGGACTGCTTTTCTGAAGTCTGCAAAGAGGGCGGTATTGGGTATCACTGAAGATGATATTATGAGGGTAAAGAAACCAGTTGGTGATCAGACCTAGCAACTGAGCAACAATTCATGGGGAAGGAGCAGAGCAAGGCTGACTTGAAATAAATAGGTAGAGGATATTTCCATTGCTGGTGGGCTTACAGGTAATTTGATCCAGATAAATCTTCTTCATCCACTCTATAAGGAACATTGTGCATACCCACAGCTAGAAGTGTAAGTGTTCTAGTTTATGGAGGGGTAGTTGAAGTCACATAGGATTAGTGGTAAATCTCCAATAGTGATATTTTCTATGAAAGCTAGGAACTTATCATAGTCATGTGTAGCCATTAAAGGACCTGTAGCAAGCTATAATTTGAAGGCCTGTCTTGCCTAGAATAGGCTGGAGTTCAATGAACTCAGTTCAGGACTCATTTGGCATCACTTTTGCAGGGATGAAATCCTTGATTTAAGCTGATACAGCACCATTTTTAGTGGGCCTGAAGGCATGATAGGTACTGAACCCATGTACAGAGGGAGTACTCTCATTGCATTTTAATCATGGCTCAGTCCCTACACAAACATGGACTCACTCCAGATTCAGATGTGCCTCCAAATTGGAAATGTGTTAGTTAAACTCTCATTAAGAAGAGCCACTTTGATGGTGTGTAATTTATGATTTGATATATCAGTTAGGTCGGAATGTTCATTAGATGAACTCTCCCTAAAAAAGTACACAATGGTGGTATCAAAAGCTTTAACAAGAAGATGAAATTCTTTGAATGAGAGGTGTGCCCCATCCTTGGCAAAGCTATTAGGATTGTTAATCATCTCATCCCAGGAAGACACACACATCATCAGGAATGACACCAGCTACTTAGACAATTGTTGAAACCAATGATCTTTTCTTTGAATCAGTGCATCATTTTCTCTTAGAGGAGGATATCAATCCTTGACAGAAGCATGTATAGTAAGTTCCACCAAATCTTTCTGCATGTCTTTCATGGCTTTTCATGCAAATTCATTCACTCCAACATGGACAATGATCATGTCATAGTTATACTTACTATGGGAAAGAGTTTTAAGGGCTTCTGACATATCTATGATCTTATCCCCTGAGACATAGCTTAGTGTAACACTGTCTTTGTTTTGCCTGGTGAGTATGGAATCAGTGGGCCTAGCAATGGGATCACCAATCACTAGCGTGTTTCCAGAAGTTGATTTATTCTTGTTAGGCTAATGAGTGCTTTGTTCTTTGTGACATGGTGATGAAAGGATGTGTGTGGTATTTAGGGGGACATTTTATGTATACTCTATTGAGTTCTAGGAGGCTTACATAGTGATTTCTTAATGGCATCAGAGTATGACACTTTTGTGCCAACAGTATAAGGGTATTGTATTTGCATAAGTGGGAGTGAAGCAGTGTGATGCTCACTGTATGCACGGCATTTTGAGAGTGCTGTCTCCATATCAGCTATATGTTTATACCTCTTGCAGATGGAATCCATTTAGTTGAAGAGTTCATTTTCATTCAGCATGTGGCAGTTGACACAATGTCTTAGGATATCAAGTGCTAGAAGGCTTGCAATAGAAGGTAAGGTAGATATGTTTTTTCCGTGCTTGCTACTACTTTTATACATAAGGACTTGAGAAAGGAAGGAAAGGAAGGAGAGCGGAGAAAGGAAGGAAAAGAATTAAAAGGTTATACAGTCAGTCTAATTTAGCAGGAGACTGCAACACACAGACACATGCTACAGGCAGCAAGACTATACAGCTCCACAAAAAGTCCTCCAGATTAGCTCAAGCCACTAAAGCTCAGGTCTGGCTGGTAACACTCACCCAAGAGAAGAAGGAAGGATTGTTTTGCACTGATGACTAAGGGAAATGTCACTTATGCTCATGGACCACAATTCAACTACAAATTTGGCAGCAGTGAATTCTCGGTATAAAGCAGATGAAAAAGTAGGTGACATATGAAAAAAAGCTGTAATTTGACTACTTAAGGCTAGGGTACCCAGAAACAGCATCTGTCAGTGTATTCTCACTAGACGACCACCAAACAATAGCTGTCAATATATTCTCACTACACAACCAGAATTGTTTCTAGATGATCCTTATACCAGGCCTGAACCAAGCCAGATGCAAACAATATAAACAATGAAATAAAGTGTAAAAAACAGTCACTACAACAAAATTTTAGCAGGATTAGCTAAACAAAATTCAAAACAGCTTTTGTAATAGTTCAGCAGGAGCAGACCAGTATAACGTCCTGTCTTTGTTAAAGGACAGTAGGAATATTAAATTGATCTCAATATAAAACAGACAAAAAGTAAAAGAACAGCTGTAATTCACCTACTTAGTTCTAGGCTACCCAATCACTTTATTCTCACTACATAAACCTCACCACTTCAAGATGGCTCCTAAACCAGGCCTGAACTAAATCAAATTCAATCAAAGCAAACAGTGAAATAAACAGAATTTCGATAGGGTTAGCAAAATTAATTTAAGTGCAGAAGGATTAATGCAGAAAAACTGAATGAAAAGCTTCCCTGAATTAATTATGGAGTATCAAACATTCAAAGTGACATTTTCAGTGTTTCAGCAGGAGCAGACCAGTATAGCTTTCTAAAGACTCTGTTAAGGGTTGCCACTGCAAATGGTAGCTCTAAGCAAAAACTGTATTTAGCTTTAATTTTTTTCTTTCACTCAAACATATCTGTTGGCATATACTGTTATATGAATTCTCTGTTTTAGGAACATAGGAACAATAGATAAGTTATGAGAGTAATCATATGATGACTATCCAACTATACCTTCAAGTAAACACACTTAAAAAATCTTGCCACCCTTTACAAGCACGTAATGGTGCTCACTTCCCAAATCAACCAGGACTGCACATGATAACCCTGGTGTAAATTTGTGTCTACTCATCTAATCATCAAAACTAACCTTAAGGGGTGACAAAGTTATTTTTGCTTAACATGTAGTGGCTTATTCCATGGATTGGGAGTATGTTGAGTTAAGAACCTATTTCTCTAGAGAGTCCTGATTATTTGTTGGTATAGATTTGCATACCTTATTACAGATATTTGTGGAGCCACTGGTTTTGCTAAGAAATAGGAGCTCAAATAGTATTTGGTCTTTTGGGGCTGAAAAAGTGAGACACGGGTCACCTACACCAGTTGGTAGTCTAATGAATATAAGGGAAACTTGAGAATCATTCTAATTTTTTTGGAATTAGCTTACGTTTAAATTGACAGAAATGTATTTATTGTTCTAACTTGATTGTGTGTCTTTCCCTTTTACTACACCACTAAATTATTTCATTATTTTCAAAGTTTCCCCTTGCAATGGAAACCTGCTGCTTAGAATTCCTTAATTTTAGATCTCTCTGTGTCAGTGTGAATAAAGTTTAGAATTCTGCTCAAGCTGTACCCATTTCATACCTATTAAATTAATTTATTTTGGTTGCACCCCTTTAGCAAGAGATTCATTCTTGTCACTCCTGCTTACAACTTTGGTTCTCTTCCCTGTGCAGTACTGTACTATATAACTCCATTAATTCTACTGGCTCTGTTCTGAAGTCTGCTCTGACACAGACTGTCCCTCAAGATCTTCAAGACTAACGTTATGAAGTTAGTTAATGTATCCCTTCAATATTTACTGGAAAGGTCAGCATAGTCCTCAGATAGTAGATATGATAAAGATGATATTAGAACATCTTCACGGGACATGTCTCCATGAAATAAAGGAATAATGTTCAGCTTCTCACAAACGAAACAGAAAATGACACTGTTTCTGAAACAGCTATAATAGCTGTACTAAAGAAGAACAGTGTTACTTGTTAGAAAATAAAACACAACACACTGCCAGAAAAGGAAATTCAACTAATATTGTCACGAACTGCAGTTTTTAAAAAGAAAAAAAAAATAGTGGGTAAAATGCAAGGTATATGCCAAATAGCCTCAAACTGTGATGCCTCCCTCATCAACTTCTTAGCACACTAGCATAGTAACTCGTCTAAAAAGCCAGGACCATGTTCAATGCTTCAAAATAAACAGCAAACAGTGTGAGTGATGTAAATGGTGTTACCAACAATAAATCTGCTAGAATGACAAATCACATATCAAAACAGTCACAACACAGGCACTAACATCAGAGGTCTCAACTGTCCACATTTTCACAGAATGTCCAGATTTTTGCCTCACATTTTTGGCTTGTCCCTCATAAAAGTTGTGGCTTTCTGGCAAATCTCTGGGAAGATCTGTGGATTGAAGTCACTAAATAATGAAATACATTTGAGTTTCAGATTTCATTTCCTTCAGAAAAATCCATGATAACACAAACCCTGTTATTCTAACAACTTTCTAAGTTTATAAGAGCAATATTTAAAATCTGTCCCTATTTTGGGCCTTTGTCACCCCTGTTATGTCAGGCTTTGTCTAAGTTTTCTTTGATAAGATGGTGACAAGTATGACTAACAGCCTTAAAAAAGTTCAGAAGTGCAAATGAATACGTAACATGTTTCAGATAAAGACCAAGAGTTTGTCCATAGACAGTCAATCTCCACCATCTTCAGACATGCGCATATATTTTCCTTTTTCAAGTGTTTGTAAATGTATGCTTCCCTCCATTTCCTTATTTGCCTTTAAAACATTTCCAGTTAATTGGGAAGACCATAATTTCTGTGCAATTGTTTCTGCCCAAGTTCTCTTATGTTCATCCATATGTAATTAAATATGACTACATATCATCTTCCTTGGGCAGCTTCATTAAGTGAAGTGTAGTGTTTAGACTGACTAATGTATTGGCAATAGGTTTGTGCTGCTCCTGTAAGCTCATTAGATGTTGAGGATATGTCGCCATCCATCTCTGCACCAGGATTTCATTCACTTCCTCTGCAGTTTAATTTGGATTCTGCAAACACTTCAGTAATACAAAGATCTGTAATTGGTAACCTCTACTGCAGTCTAACAGCTGACATAGATCTCTTCAAGGTTATTACAGTTGGTATGCTAATAGCTTGGAACAGAGCACAGGTGCACAGACCTAACTCCTTAGAACAAAGTTTAAAAAAATGAAAGAAACAGTATTATTAAACTTCACATTTCTTTTAAAGCCTCTTAGCTTTAGTTTTACTACAGTACAATTAGTCCCTTTTAAATTAAATGGAAACAGTCAATTGTCTTTGTTGAAACTTTTAGCACATTTAACTTCTTTTTGTTAGTGACTAGCAAATGTAGCAACATACTCTCTAGCGGTGTGAGATAAGGATGCATGTAGTTGGTACATAATAACACTACAGCTGCTCAGATCAGCACCAGATGTGGCACTTTGAAGACACTGGACCCAGAAGTAACTGAAATATAGTTTTATTCATCTCACAAGTTGCACTATTCCAGGTTACAAAGCATACTTTATTCTACAAATGTATTTTTCAGGCTGTGAATAACAGCAAATACACAAATGAGGGAATATTCTTTCCAATGTTTTTTTGCCAGCAGCCTTTTGTATGGGATCCTTGTGCAGCAGGGTAAGGGAATTTGCCCTTATCCTGCTGTTGTGCCATCTAAGTTGGTATATGTAATTAGGAGGGGGTGTTAGAGATGCAGGGGTGCTTGCCCCATGCAATCAATCGCTTTCAGCCATTTCAGATTTAATATATAATGATCATTAATTCATTGTTCACTAAAGTGAGTATTCAATGTTTGATGGGGCACTCAAATATCTATCTCTCAAGAATTTTTTGTAAGTTCAGAATAAACCTGTTACCAACCCAGAGCATCACGCTCTAGGCTTGTAGGTACTCAGTTTTTTCCTAGATCTTCCAAGTTGTCCTTTTGTAAAACCCCTTTTCCAGCAATAAAGACCCACCTCTGACTGAAGCTCCATGAGGGTCACCACTCACACTATGATCTTGTAGTACACAGGACAGTAAGCATCCCCTTATGACTCAGTGAATTTGCTAAAGCTTAGAAAACCCTCTGTTATAGATGTATGGATCCATTTAACTTTCTGTTATCATTAAGACGCATACACCAAACATGCAGACATCTCTCCTCTAAATAATACATAAAATTACTAACTACTCTTAATTAAACAATATTATTTATAGAATATCTACAGCACACAATGGAATCAGCAATGCTTTAAAACCAGAATACTTAGTGATGCAGTATATTAAAAACATTTGCATAACATACAGCATTCAATATATCAAAATGCTACTATATAAATGTGTATAATTATGTGTGTGTGTGTGTGTGTGTGTGTGTGTGTGTGTGTGTGTGTGTGTGTGTGTGTGTGTGTGTGTGTCAGTGTGTGCTATATGGTAAACTAATGCCTGAAGCATCTCCATGCTCCTATCTTGTAATGGTTCACTGCACTTAGTTTTTCTATTCATTTCTGTTTTTAATTCAGCCATGCTAGTTCCGCTTTATTATTTATCACAGACACAGCCCACTCACTCTTGTAAAAGAAATGCTCCACTGTGGTTAGCACAGACCACATGTCTGTCAATCTGTAAAGTAAGGGGTGTACAGCATGACACAGAATGATAAATAAAAACAAACTAATTATTGCTGCTGTTGGACAGATTTTTCAAAACCTTGTCTTCGACATAATAAAAAGACAACCCAAACAGTGTCTGCTCTTTGGGAATCACTCACTTCAATAAGCCCAGTGCTAGACATTAAATAATTGCACTCAGAGGTTCAAAACATTTATTTAAAAATAATACATGTTACAACATGTGGTTTCATTGTGTGGCTTCCATACAAGGAAAACATTTTCAGAGAAGCAACATATGTAATTCAATATCATTATTATCAAGTTTATTCTTCTGTCTTTGTAAGTCAGTGATACAAAATGTAATAGTTAACTAAAGAGAAATTCAGTTTACTGAAGAAATATTTACATTTCTTTAATGAAACAATGTATCTGTAATTTGCAGATAGAGTTGTTTCAACATATAACAAAACTGGGGGCCCTTAAAAAACAGCCAGTACAGAAATGCCTTCTTTTTTATAACCTCAGATGGATATAACAAGCTCTGGAACTATTTAATTTAAACTGAAATTATAGACATCATTGCCCCTTACAGGAAAAAAAACATACCCCTGGATTCAATAGAATCCATGTAAGCTCCATGTAGAGCCTATGTGGAATTTATCCATGTACATGGCCACTGTTCCCCTTCACCAGCACACCATGCATATTAATCATGGTGGGCTGACAAGGGAGATCATAGTAGCACAAATATAGGTAGCGGTGTAGAGGCTGTTCCATGGTTGTGGATTGTCCAGGGAATACCTGGGCAGGTGTTATGTACAGGAGAAGAATTTCTGTAATGTACAATGCTAGTGTAGAAATATGTGTGGTTTGTAATAGTTATGTTTTTGTTTTTTACTTTTATTTAATTATTTATTTTTTTTAATTTTTATGCCCGTTTGCAGAGCACGGAGCGCAGCAGTGCTGAGCTGTGCTTACACATCCACAGCTGCCACCTGCCAGACATCTAAAAATAGTAACTGGATGTAATTAATTAGCTATAGTGGTCTACATTTATTTATTTAATTTTTTTTTCGAATGGCCGTTCATGTGGCATGGCATGGTTCTTAACAATAACAATGCTAACAGGTAGTTTAGTAGTATATGTGAAGGTATAGTGATTTTTTTCACTATCCAAGTAGCTAAGTAGGTACAGTCAAGGCATAAAGTGCAGTAGGTCCCAGGTTCAAGTCCCCAGCATAGCTTTTTACATTTTGTGTTGTGGAAATGTAGGAGGTGACTTAAAGGGTGGTTTAATTTAAAAACACATTGTTATATTTGGAAAAAACTGCCCAATGCTAAACATTGCTTAAACATGGTCAACAGCTACTACTGTTTGCATGTTACTAAGCTTTGCTAAAACACATTTATGCAATGCTCAGCTCCGCTAAGTGGGTTTGCGTTATGCTAAGCAACACAGCAATTTTTTGAATGTTACAGTATGATGTGTAAGGGTGGGAAAACAACCTATATTAAGACCAATAAGTGGGAATTATGCAGCATTCATTGGAGTCTTACTAACCTGTTGATATGGCTGGCAGTGTTGGTGAGGGACCATGCTTTGGGTGCAGGGGTGGGGTGTGTAGGAGTCCAAAGTGTTTGTTGGACTCTTGGTCCGGAACTGTGAACCCCGGCTGTTGCAGGGAGATTATCAGGGATCAGAATGTAAAGCTGCATCCTGGGATGAGTTGGTAAGAGGTCTTACCAGTGCTACTGGTATCCCCCACAGTGGTAAGCAGTGTCGCCACCACTATGATGACCTGAAGTGAAAGAAGTGAGGAACCTTGGACACCTGGATCAAACAGGCAGCAGGCTAGGGCTGGGCATGCCTCACACATATGTAAGTATGTTTGTTTATACTTTACTAAAATACAGGCTCAATCTGTGCAAAAGTAGTATGCAAAATGGTGTGAGTCTCTGAGTCTCTTCCAACAGCTGCAGTTGAATGGGCTCATAATGTCCAGTCTCATGCTGGGTGCCTGGCCAGGATGCGCCATGAGTGTGGTAAGTACAGATATTTTCTGATAACTGCAGTGCAAAAACAATAAAAAATACCAATAACAATAAGCAATAAGGTTTAAAGCAGGATTGTGGTTTGATAACTAATGTGTACAAGTAACTGCAGTAGGGCTGTACTCATTACATTTGTATTCTAATGTCACTGCAATCAATTGTTACATTACATACACATGTCCCCTGGAGTCACAGTGTTTGGGTTCTACTCCCATGCCTACCAACTAAGACATGACAGCTGTCTAGTTCACTTGATGTACACAAATATACCTTTCAATTGTCATGATTTTTTGTAATGCAATGACAAATGTCCAATCTGTCTGGTCTGTGATTATCTGATAAATGATTACGTGGAATGCTATGTATTTGCAAATCCATTTACAGAACACCTTGGAAGTTATGTATGTGCACATTATGTGAAAAAGTTCCATGTAGTTGTTTACCTGCATTTGTTAGTGCTTGGCCTATAGTGTCCCATGCTAATAGCTTGAGAGGTACATACGTACTACATCATCTATAGAAGAATTTGAGTCACTGCACTCACAACTGACAACATACACCTGTAAAATTATGTATTAGTAGTCTGTGTATTAGTATACAAGGCCGCGGTGGTGCAGCAGTTAGCGTTGTCGCCTCACAGCATGTTCGATTCTCGGCCTTCTGTGTGGAGTCTGCATGTCCTCCCCACGGTCGAGTGACATCTAAAGACATGCAGGTAGGTGCATGCGTGAATGGGTGTGCCTTGCTTGAAGGTTGTGAATGTTGGGCATTGGGCTGGCAACTTGGCACCGGAAAAATCCACTGCCAATCATTAGCAGACCGGAGTTCTCCTGTGGTGACGCCTAACAGAGAAAAAGCCAAAAGACTATGATGATAATCTGTGTATTACTATAATTTGTGAATTCACTAATGGTATGTTTTTCTCTCTCCCACCCCTTATCATCTTTAATTTATTAATGTTGTTTATTATTATGATTTTAATTTTCTGTTAAACTGTTATGCTGGCCTTATGGGTTATTTTATACTGGTTTGCTGTTAACATAATTACTGTCATGTTATTTGTAATTTTGTTCCACATAATATACTTTAATATGTATTTGGATAAATCAGTATTATGTTCCATTATGTTAATACTAACATTGGTTTGGTTATTACTAACCTTAATGTATCAGTATATCTAATTTACTACAGGGCAACAAGGTAGGCCGATTCCAGCTGATCCACCTACCTCGTCTCCTCCAACTGTGGTACCAAGGCCCAGCACATTTGAGATGCAGCCTGGTGGTGCCCACTCTGCTGCCCCTGCACTACCTACAGCTTCTGGTAGTTCTGCCCCACAGGCCTGGGTTGGGCCTCCCTCTGGGGGCTGTGGTGGAGGGGGTGGTGTTGTCACCCGTGATGAACTACCAGGAGTGATCACAGGATAGTGTTCTGAGGTTCTGGATGATACCTCTGCCAGATGGAGGGCATGCTTGCCACCCAGGTGGGGATGCCTCACCCCGGAGCCCAGCCTCCACCACTGCCATCCTAGGGGAAGTGAAGGAGCAGTGCCGACAGTATTGTGGGTGGGGACTTGAGTAATGCTGCTACCTTGTAGAGGGACCTCAGACTGGGATTCCACAACACCCTCCCCATACAAGGTGTTCACCCTCTTCTTGTGTCAAACAACACCCCTGTCTGCTGTCTTGTTTGTCTTGTCTGTCTGCAGAAGCTTCTTCACCTTCCCAACTTACCTCTCCCACATGTATCTATGTCCCTTCCCATACATTCTACTCTCACCTTAAACAAATGTGAACCTGTCCCCAAAAAAATATCATCGCATACATAGCTCTGCATTTTGCACACATGCCACTGGGCACATGTAATTTGATCCAATTGGCTTGACAATGCAGTTAGGTTGCCCTCATCCCTCTCTCTGGAGATGACAGTCTAGATTCATCTACAAATTCTGTCAAAGTGCACAGTTGTTGCTGTACAAGAAATGGCTAGCTATGGCCATTTCCTACACCCTTCCTGCACATATCTACCTGCCTTTCATTATGTTTTTCACCCTGCTTGCACCCCATTTCACTACTGTCCTATATCCCCAATTTTCTTTTCTTTAAATAATTTTTGAGCATTGCTAACCTCAGCAAAATGGCACTATACTGATATATGTGTTTTAAATGATAATAAACATGTACAAAATAAACTGTTCCCTACTTAAACCCAAGATCATCACACATGCAGACCAGTGCATTAACCTGCCATACAGCTAATTAAAACAGGTGGTTTATGCAAAACATAGTAATTGCAAGTTACCATCATTAAGCTTGTTTAAGCAGAGCTGTGCATCGTGCCACATTGCACAAACTTGCTGAAAGAGTATTGGAAAAACCTGGAGTGTAACTTGGAGTCTGGAATGGGACTAGACAACTAGAAAACCAGACACAGATTAATGGATGAATCTGAGGTCTCTAATAGCAGGTAAATGTGCACTTTTATCAGCAACATGTAGAAGTACACCTGCTAAAACATTAATGGTAAAATATATGCTCATCTGGGACTCTGGTGGAGAAATACATAGTCTGTTAAATGTTTTGCAAACAGTAAGTTTTGCCACACAAAGTCCGGAGTTCAAATCCAGTGGTATGTAGCATTTAAATTAAATTATTGTGAAACCATCAATGAATGACTGTGCCATGCACTCTTTATCCACACAATGCTTTTCAAATGCAATGCCTGCTTTTCAATAATGGAAGTCACAGGCCTGCAGATAGGAACACACTTGACATATCCCTATAGCAACACTATAAGTGCATAAAGTGTCAAGTCATACATTGTCATGCATTCATATGCATTCACAGAGGATTTTAACTTAGGTAATGCAAATGAGGTCCACTAATATCAGAATGCAGCACACAATAATTTCATAATGATATTACAGATTAGCACAGCTGCTCAACTAACATACACATATGGAGGTCCTGCTAGTAACAAAGGCTGCCAGCACACACCTTCCAAATGACTACTGTAATGTAACGCATGGCCTGGCAGTTGCCCAAATGGTTGACATAATGGTATATTTACCCCTGTGTTGCTCAAGGATGCAACAATCATGTTGTTTAGTACTCTGTTAATAATACCACTACATACCATACTTTCCTTAAACACATGCCTTAATTTGCAGTGGAATGGGTACCCTCAATCTGGCTCTGCCTCTATAACAAGGCTGCCCCGCTCTGACAGTTACTCTTACAGCTTGGTGTCCTCCAAAGTGTTCACACTCACTGCCTATGCCTATTGCCTGCAGCATCAACTGTAGCCTTTTGCACACACACATCTGTATGTAAAAGAAGCTGCTACAGACATACCCTCTGCAATGACATAGTAACTTGACCCCAGTAATATCCTGCACAACCTATCAGAAAAGGCTTCTAATTCACATGAATGTCTTATATGTTGTTCAATGGTTGCATGTCATTGGCTGTTTATACTGCAAATCTCAGACTGGTTAAGAGTCAAAACCTGGTAATGAGAATGATGTTAAAAAGCAAACAGCTGGCTAGAGGATCCAGTCTGCATGAGACTTTTTTCACACAGTAAACGAGTTGCCAAAAATAATTATATATTTGCACATATCAACAAAGGAGTATTGTACTCCATCAGGTATGTAACCTTTTTGTTTACAACATGATGCATATGTGTGAATATACTTAGGGGGAATGGGAATTACAGAATTGATCCTTTCTTGCAACTATAAAGATGACATGTCATTGATCTCCAGATTTGTTACACCTACAGAGGATGTACAATACATCAAGGGTGAATGTTTTTTGTCAATGTGGCACACTGGTCTCATGTGAATGTCCCTTTATAGTGCATCCAATAGCACACTGCTATTTGTTTGGCACTGTTGTTTTGACATATTATCAGGGGGTTGCCCCCATGGGACACACTACAATGGACTCCTGTGTTGGGTGTGTGACTATACAGCAGTATCTGTCATTGCACAAACAGGAATAGCTGACTATTGCTAATATCTTAGTTGTATCCACATGCTTAGTATATTTGCACACTATGGAATATGACATGTGTGATCAAGCCATGGATACTGCAAGCTATTCTGTTCTTGCTGTATCTCTACATAATGTACTTCCATGTATGTGATCCTGACATATCTTCCCATTTTGTTGTTTTTCAGGAAACATGTATGCCAGATGCCCTCCCCCTTTTACAGATGCTGAGAACAATATAATCTTGGAAGACCTCCATCAACACCATGAACTCCTACTGTCCAAGGGGAGGCAAAACAGGGAACAGCGGGCAGCATTGTGGACTGACCTTGTCCCTGATGTTAATGCCATAGCTCACCAGAGCAGGACATATAAGCAGTTCAACACTGTGTGACAGATATGATAAATGCTGCATGAAGATGTGGCCAGAGATCGTGGTGTCATTGGTGTAGGGCCTGCAGTGGAACAACCACTCTCAGCCACTGAGGAATTCCTGGCAAACCTAGGAAGACATGACAGCTCCCAGGCATCCATCTCACCATATAGCATTGCTGTGGGTGCCATGGTTTCCATGCCTGAGGAGCTTCCAGGTAGGCTTAGTTTGATCAGCATTGAAATACTGTAGCATTCAGTCTGTCAGGGTGTACATACTTTTACAAGGGTGTCAGGTGTTTGGTTTTTTTTGAAGGGGGTTTAACGGCAGTTTGAATCTCATGCTCAGATTTTGACCAACATAACAATTAACAAAGTAGCTGCTGTAAATGTGTGATATATAGATGTATTACCCTGTTATAGTACAACATGCGGTGGTGTTTACATTACCTCTCCCTCAATATTTCACAGGTCTATCAGGAATTAGACAAGGCTGTGGTCTCGCTAATAGTAAGCACAACACAGTTTTGTAACAGACGTAGATTTTCTGGAATGTATTCCCTAAAGTGTCCTCCCAGACCTGCTGGCTGGATTGCTATACTGTTGGCATGATTGCAACTGCACAGATATTTTCTGAATGTACACACTTTAGACTCATACCTATGCTTTGTAGGTGTCACCACAATGATAGATGTGACAGTATTGTCAGGACATTGCAGATTGCCATATGTGTCAACTGTGCAGAGTCTTCACAAATGTCATCAGTGTACCTCATTGTTGCTGATGGGATTGCTGCATAAAGAGCTTTTATTTACAAGTAACTACAGCTGTTTGTGGGAAATGTAATGTAATGTCCTCATGTCCTACTGTATGAGACTGGGGATTATACAGGTCTATAATAGTGACAACAGTGTATACAACTTTACATATATTGCAACATGGTACTGCAGAGCATAATAGTGCAGGTATTAATGTACTGCTTTTCCCTTTTGTAGAACAGAGCATGTGTATGCACCTTTAAGAAACATTTACAGATGTACGCACATGCATATAGTGAGCATGTGCAGGCAGCAGTGCTGTTTTGAGAGAACAACCAGAGTGTTAACATGTGTGAGTGTGGCTGTCAGTCTGTTTATATGTTTATTTAAGTTTAAGTTACAAAGCCTCATTCCTGATGTGTTTGTGTGCAATAAAGCTAACTGAACTGAACCCGTGAATGTTCGTCTGTTTTATCCTGACCAGATGAGCGACATGGTGTCAGAACCAGGATGGAGAGCAACTTCTATAAAAACTAGGGTCAGGAGGTTGGCATAATGGTTAAGGTGCTTACATTACAGACACAAGATGCAGGGTTTGATTCTCATGTGCGGTAATTGGCTAGGCTTAAAATAGCCCACAAGGGCAATTAGTTTAGTATTAATCTATGAACCTATGAGGTGCAGAGTTGAAGGTGAAGGCAGATTTAGCTAGTTAAATGAAACAGAGCTCAGACAAACAAAAAGGGCCAGAAAAGAACTTAAAGTAACCAAAACTTGCACAAAATATTTATTTTGCAAAGAAAATGAAATAGAGCATTTTTAAGGCACAAAATGCATTATTAATCAAACGAGTAGCACAAAATGTATTATTGATCAAACACGAGACACAAAGTGCATTATTAATTAATCAAAATGTTTGAAACCATGATATTTGATAAAACTAGGAGAAATCTTCATATGGGGCTCAGAATTACCTTTGATATGCATAACAAGCATGTTTAAAGTAAAACAGGCACAAGAAAAGTATAATGAGCATGATAAGGGATTAAAAGGAGTGGAGGAGCTCCCTGGTCAGTCTCAGTAAGAAGCTGAGATCCCTTATAAGAGCCTCCAAAGCTAGCTACAAAAACAAAATCACCACTGATTCTAGGGACAACCACAAAGCAGTCTATAGCTATTTCAAGAATCTCAATGGCAACACCCAGATCTGCTCTGTGTTACAGCACAATGGCATAAAAATTACAGAACCAACTGATATTACCAATGTCCTGGCAGATAGGTTCAGTGCTAACCCACCCCCACCCCCTAAAGGGCCCATATCTGTACAGGAGGAATGCAGAGTCCCTGTAATCATAACCACACAGGTAAAAGCTGCACTCTCTAAAGCCAAAAACACAGCATCCATGGGACCGGACAACATCTCAGGCAGTGTTTTACATGAACTTCAGAACAAACTGGCTCCCCACCTAAGAACCATGTTCAATCATAGTCTCACATCAAGCTTTGCGTCCACTGAATGGTGCACAGCAACAGTTATCCCACTCCACAAAGGGGGAGCCACCACTGATCCCAGGAACTATCTCCCTATTAGCCTGACCAGCCTGGTCTGTAAGGCCATGGAACGTATCATCATGGAACTCATAAACAAAGACATTGGTAACCTCCAAACTCTGGACCCCACCCAGTTCAGATTTGTGAAAGGCAGATCATGCCTCCTGAACCTGATTGACTTCTCTGAGGCAGTAACCAAAGCTGTAGATGAGGGTAAGGTGGTTCACACAGCCTATCTTGACCTCACCAAGGCTTTCAACACCATCCCCCATTCTGGAATTATAGCTAAACTCACTAAACTAGGTATAAATCCCTACATCACAAGATGGGTTGCCAATTGGCTCACTGACAGAACCCACACTGTAAAAGTTGCAGACTCCAAATCTGACTTCAAACCAGTGACAAGTGGAGTACCACAGGGTTCAGTCCTGGGACCTCTCCTGTTTGCTATCTACTTCTCTGAAGTACAGGCTAACACAGAAGGCCTTTGGCTAATGAAGTTCACTGACTGCAAACTAGATGCCTCAGTTGAGTCCCCAAATAATGTGGACATACTACATAAGGGCCTCACTGAAACAGATGCCTAGTGTCAGACAAATGTTACATTAGAGAGGTACTTATTTTATACAAGAGACCAAAAGCCAGGTGAAACTTCTGCAGCTTATATCATTGACTTGAGAAATAAGGCTAAAACGTGTAGATTTGGTGACTTGAAAGATGAGTTAATAAAGGACAGGCTTGTGTGTGATGTTAATAATGCTGCAGTGAGGAAGATTTTGCTTTGTGAGAGTGATTTAATGTTAAGCAAAGCCATAGAGATGTGTGAAATCCATGAGCTCACAGAAAGACACACAAGTATGCTTGCAAGTGATAAGAGCATGGCTTCAGCAGCCTCTAGAGCAAACATAGACAGTATAAGACTAGCTCAGCAAAAACAACATGTTCAGTGCAGCATAGGGGTGAGTCAGCAATACCCAAGCCAAGTCTTATTGTTAACTGTTGTAATTGTGGAGCTAGTCATGAGTCTAAAAGAGAGAAGTGCTTAGCATTTGGTGAACAATGCCACAAGTGTAAACATTGGAACCACTTTCAAAAGTTTTGTAAATCAAGTAAGCCTCATTCAGTTATTAAGAAAGGTCACTCAGAAAAGCAGTTGATCATATAGACAGCTGCAACCCTACTTTCTATGTAGATGGTGTTTCACTGGTTGGTGAAAAGGTTAATGCAGTAGATTTGCTGGCAAAGAATGAAGTGTTTTGTACTCTTCTGATCAAAGGTAAACCGACAGAGCTCAAAGTAGACACTGGTTCAAAGTGTAATGTAATGTCAGCAGAAACATTTGCTAAAGTGAGAGCTGGTGAGCAACTTAATTGGGCCAATTGTTGCTTATGGAGGTGAAGAGATTCAAAACGAAGGCTCAGTAGTGCTTTCATGCGATTCAGCTCAGAACAGTTACAGCTTGCAATTGTATGTAGTCTGAAGACCTGTGCAGTCATTATTAGGTCTCAGAGACAGTTTAAGAATGAAAGTGCTTCCTTTTACCAAAGAAGTACATTATGTAAGCACATGTTCCAGTTCCAGCTTTACTGATGATATTTGCTCAGAGTATGCTGATGTGTTCAACGACAAGTTAGGCAAGCTTCCAGTTGTGTACTCCATAAGAGTAGACCCAGAGGTTAGTCCAGTGGTCAGACCAGTGAGGGGAGTTCTGATAGCTATGCAGACAAAGTCAAGGTCCAGTTAGACAAAATGGTGTGATATGTCCAGTCACAGAACCAACTGAGTGAGTGTCTTCCATTGTAGCTGCTCATAAGAAAAATTCAGATGAAATCAGATTATGCATTCACCCAAGAGACTTGAACAGGGCATTAAAGAGACCTCATCATCCCATGTGTACAGTTGAGGAGACTGCCAGCCTAATGACAAACGCCACTGTTTTTTTTTCTATGTTAGATGCAAAGATTTCATTTTGGCAAGTAATGCTTGATTGCAGATCTTCATTACTGACTACAATCAGTGCCCCATTTGGTAGAGACAGATTTCTCAGGAAGCCTATGAAATAAATCCTGCCAGTGAAGTCTTTCAGTGTGTGCAATGGAGCAAATTTTTTGAAGGCAATACTGAAGCAGAGCATGACAGAAACTTCAGGAAAGTTCTGGACTGTGTGAGTGAAGTGAACTTGAAGCTTAATCCTCTGAAATGTAAATTCAGACTACCAGAAGTTACTTATGTAGGTTATTTATTTACCAGCACAGGCTTATGACCAGACCCTTCCAAACAAGCAGCCATTCTTGAGATGCCAGCCCCGGACAATGTCCAAGTCTTGCAGTGTTTTCTTGATGTGGTTAACTATTTGGGCAAATTTATCCATGATGTTAGTGAGATATCAGCACCTTTAAGAGAGCTGACATGGAAAAATGCTGCCTGGTCATGGTTAGAGCAACACCAGAGAGCATTTAATAACCTGAAACAGCAAATTGCTAGTCTGCCTGCCTTGAGATACTATGATGTCCACAAACCAGTAATTATTTGCTGTGAAACTTCAAAGTTTGGTCTTGGTGCAGTTATTCTTGAAGAGGACAGACCAGTTGTCTATGCATCTAGAACTCTTACCCAAACTGAGATGCAGTATGCTCAAACTGAGAAGGAACTTTTGCACATTGTGTTTGCATGTTTGAAGTTCCATGATTATATCTATGGCCGAGCTATCCAAATAGAAACTGATCATCAACGTCTAGTCACTATCTTAAAGAAGCCTATGCATACTGGTCCAGCAAGAATGCAAAGACTGATGCTTAGATTACAAAAATACAATTTCAAAATGGTCTAGACAAAAAAAAACACTTTATCTGGCTGATACCTTATTCAGATTGCCCAGAAATACCACAGAACAGCTTGATGCAGAGAATTTTGACTTTGATGTCATGGAAGTGCGTCATTTTTCTCCCACAAGACTTGATAAGCTGACAGATCATACAAAGACTGATACTATTTTGCAAAAGCTCAACCACTTCATCAATATAGGATGGCTGTCAAAGCAATCCTGTGTACTGACAGAAGTACAACCTTATTTTCCATACAGAGAACAGATGCTGATGGAAGATGGTATCATTTTTAAAGGTCACAAAGTTATTGTTCCTACTTCCTTACAACATGAACACATTCAGATTTTGCATCGTGGCAACCCTGGTTTTGATTCTACCAAAAGAAGGGCAAGAGGACTAGTATTTTGGCCTTTTCTATCAAAGGATATCGATAAAGTGCTTTCCCCTTGATCAGTATGCAACAGCACCTCATTGTATTTGCAAAAAGAGCCACTTCAGCTAAGCCATATTTCCGAACTACCTTGGTCAACAGTAGCCACTGACATATTTGAGTGGAACAATCAGCATCACTTAGTGTTTGTACACTCTTATTTGAACTGGTTTGAGATTGATTTGTTACCTAACCTAACATCCAGTGCTGTTATTACTAAGATAAAACGTCATTTCTCAGTCCATGGTAGGCCACACAAAGTTATTTCTGACAATGGTACCCAGTTTACCAGTCAGTTGTTTCAGAGAGTTGCAAAAGAGTGGGACGTTATCCATATTTCTAGTAGTCTTGAATACCCACAGTCAAATAGCCTTGCTGAACATGCAGTACAGAGTGCAAAGCAATTACTAGAGAGGTCAAATGTGGCAATACCAATATCTTCTTGAATTTACTTAATCTCAGAAATACAATCTAGTTGGCTCACCTGCTCAGAGACATCTATCTAGGCAAACAAGAACAACCTTGCCTATCAGTCCTAGTTTGCTGGTGCCTAATGCTAAAAACACCAGAGCAATCAAAGCCCAGCTTTTTAAGAAGTGTTCTTTTCATAAGTCCAGCTATGATAAAACAAGCAGATTTTTTCATCTGTTGAAAGGAGAGACAGTGAAGATGCAAATGGCAAAAGGCTTTGATCAAATTGATCAAGTGAAAGGTATACGTGCCGAGCCAAGATCCTACTTAGTGGAATCTGAGGGTATAGAATACAGGAGAAACAGCAGGCATCTTCTTCCTGTGTCAGAAATGATATTGCAGTATCATATCTGTGATACAGACTCTAGATCTCAGATGAACTCTGACAATGTCAATGCCGAGGAACATGTCTCACTATTCATTCCCATTCCTGATGATGTCCCAGATGTCCCCAAAGTTGAACATTCCTTGCTAGATCTGATTCTGACTTTTATGTTACATGATTTGGTTGTATTTTAGACCTATTGTAAAATGCACAGCAACCTGGACAGTCTGATTTTGTATGATTGCTTGCCAAAGAATTAGTTCTGTATAACTGCATGTCAAAAAATAATTTCTGTGTAATTGCATGTCATTGAATACTATTATTTACTATATAATCTATTTCTCAAAGAGGAAGGATGTAGAGTAGAGCGTGTGTATGTACCTTTAAAAAACATTTCAGATGTATGCACGTGCATATAAATAGTAAGCACGTGCAGGCAGCAGTGCCATTTTGAGAGAACAGCCAGAGTGTCAACATATATGAGTCTGGTAGTCAGTCTGTTTATAAGTTTATTTAAGTTTAAGTTACAAAGCCTCATTCCTGATGTATTTGTGTGTAATAAAGCTACTTGAACTGAACCCCCAAATGTTCATTTGTTTTATCCTGACCAGACGAGTGACAACTTTCTTATCACAGGTGACCAGGGTGGGTGGTCTCTGTCCCCTACACAACCTGATGTCAGTGTCTCTTCAAACTCTGATGATGATGGTGGCCAAAGTGAGACACAGGTGGGGGATTCATGGCCTAAATCTTTCTTAGAGGTTTACATCCCTCTTCTGTTCTCATTATCACCGCATACAGTCAGTATTCCTAAACATACCCAGTCCACGGTGGCCACAGATATTGGGCAGTTAAAGGGTGGAGACATTAAACAAGAAAGTGTGGCAACTATTGCTCCAGTGAGTGTAGACATTGGCCATAGCCAGAGAGCTGGCAAGGTTCCACACATGCAGATAGATAGGGGTGTTCATAGGAAGAGTGCTGTATTTCCACCACCTATTGCAGGTGTCTCATCACCGACCACTCGCTGTATGTTTCTGGCCATCATGGTGGCACAGGCATGTTCCAAAATGAACTCCAGAAGAATGCTCAGGGCGATGGATGCAGCACAGTCTGACATCCATGACTGCCTCCACCGCACTGCTAATATCTTGGATTGGTTAACTAATGCAGTGGAAAGATGCTGGTCTGAGACAGATCGCAGAATATCTGTCTTGGAACATACATTGTCTGTGATGGAATGTCTGGTTGGAGTTGAGCATTTGACTCATGGACATAGGTCAGCAACTCACTCTGCCGAGAATCCTCGTGGCCATGCACAATCACAGTCCTGTAGTGGCAATACATCTGGCGGTCCAGAGGAGAGTGTGCTGTCCACACCAAGCCATGGCAGGCCATGGGCTCATGGTCCTGGGCATTCCTGTGAAGGACATATTCTCAGCAGACAGCAGTCACTATCAGGTGCTCAAACTGCTTTTGACCATGGGCATGGAGGTGCAAGTGCAACTTATGGCAAAGCCAGTTTCTGTGATTGGGGGTGGAGACGATGAACTGGCAGCTTTACTATGCACAGCTCAAATCTAACCAACATACAGACACATAGCGCTAGCACAGAGCTTGACTGCATTCACACAGACACTCACATACCACTGTCACAATTAGGTGACCTACAGACACACAAGTCACATTTCCATTGTTCATCTTGCCTGCTTCCCCCTTACTGACTCACACACATGCTTGCAAACCTATTGGGTCAGCCTAGGCCTCCTGCATCCCCACAAAATGCCTTGTGCAAGTGACAATACCTGTGCCACATCCCTGTCATCCTTGTCATTGATGCAGGGAAGTAAAGTTATATGTCTAATGCACAAGGAGACTATATAAATTAAGATGTAATTGTGTAATCCAGTGTTGCTTTGCCATGCCACTTGTATTAGTCACTGAAAGATACTGTATGCTGACATTTATAATAAGTAACCCACATTATTTTATGTACCTTATGTTGTATGATATTGTAATGGCTGTATACTTACACAATGAAAGGTGTGTCATGGACTTGTTTATGATTCAGATTTAGGAGTCTGTAGGTTACAACTAGGGATACACAGCAGCAATGAATCCATAGACATCACAGGGCAGTATGGAATGTCAGCACAGAAGAAATATGTCTACAGCAAGGTACAGCACTATAGGTACATGGCTCCATAGGTTCATATGTGTATAACAGGCTAACAAGGGCAATGGTGTTATTCAGCCTACTCATGCATCCCTAATTTATGAAAAGATCTGATACCCTTGATAAGTGTCACCAGTTTCAGGAGCTAACACATCTACAAGCTGTGGTGATGGAGAAGACCCATCTACAAATTTCCTGCGCCCATTACAGACATTTGTCCTACACCAGTTATGATTGTTTTGTTCTGCATCCCATTGTGTAACTTGCACATGATGTATGTTACAGCAGGCATGTGCTCCACATGCATGGGGAGCCTGTTACATATAGGGTGCAGTGTCTGTGTTACATACCTATCTCTCCAGCATGTACTATTTATACTACAGTGATGGTGTAGGTGTGTAGATCAGTTAATACATGTGTTAGTCCTGTGTTGGATAGATGGTAGGTAGACAGTAGGATCAGACACCTCCTTGTATGTCAGCCATACACATTCCCTCCAAAGCATGTAGGAGACACATGGAATGCATAGGACATGTTATCCACAATATGTATTGGTTTACCATGGAATCCGTGTGGCTGCTACAGTTGTAAGATATGCCTGCATAGTGACATAGCAAAGGTGCCATTGTACTCAATGATAGGTGTGATGAGTACCAAATATATAGCAATAACAGTCTGGGATTTACATGCCATACCTTTCTGTATACATTGTACAAAATTGAATGGATCCCCACAACTTACCGACCAGTGAAAGTCAAAGGCTACATTACACTCTGTGCCCGTAAGTCCATGAGTAATGGCTGAACTGTGTGTGATGTGCAGACAATACTATATTTTCCAGGGGTGGATGACTTCCAAAAGGATAGTACTGTGCAGTCCTTGGCATTTACTATTTCTCAGTGACTCTGACAACAACTGAATGTGTGTCTCAGGCCATCCTGGATAAATGTTGGTTCTTTGTGGAATTCAGTGAAATTTCCTCATATGCAATGAGGTCAGTGACAGTGGCTGTGACTGCAGAGAAGGGAATGGCTAGAAAGGATACTTCATTAATGATGTCTGAGGGAAGTCCATTGGTGACTAGTGTCATTGTAGCATTGGTCTATCCATTGCTATCTTCCCAGATTATGACACTTTGCTATCCACCAGCTGACATACCACTCTGTAAATCACCTACACAGTTTTCAACAAGGCCTGCTGGCCTAATATTGTTAAACATCTTGTCAGGCCATGGTAGGTGGAGTAAGTCATATTTCCCTCATCCATTGCATAGTTTAACACTCAGTGAGATTCACTGGTTAGGGTAGGTAGGCATGATCTGGCCTTGAGCAAAACAAACTCTTTGGTCCAGTGTCAGTAGGTGTATGACATCGTTACTGATCATATCCATGCTAACTCCTTTTATGGCTTTGCTTGTTTATCTGTTTGTTCAGCATTATTATGCCGTAGGAAGTCAATGCTTAAACCTTGGCTTTTATTTGCAGCAGTAGCAACGTTGGCCATGTGCAAAGGAGAGGTATAAGAAATATACAATAAAGAAAGCGTACCTCCTAACGCTATAGTACAGCTATCACTAACATGTAAAAACAGTATTCAAAATGAAACACAGTACAACAATGGCCAATGAAGTAAAGTTCTCTTGGAGAATAGGTAGTGTGGTTAAATGATATAAAACTTTTAAAGGTGCAACATATATCGCAAAACATTTGCATAAATTTCCAGTACTTCAATTAAATGCACTTACAAGATATTCACACTGTGAATGCAGTTATACTATAGTGAAATGATGGCTCCAAAGTATCCAGTGTTATGATGGCCCCAAAGTATCTAGTCTTTTTAGTCTGATACAAAGTATCCACACTTTCATTTCACTATATTATAATTCATTCATAGCCATCGTTGTACTGTGTTTCATTTTGAATACTGTTTTTACTTGTTACTTATAGCTGTACTTTAGCGTTAGGAGGTACGCTTTCTTTATTGTATATTTCTTATACCTCTCCTTTGCACGTGGCCAATGTTGCTACCACTGCAAATAAAAGCCAAGGCTTAAGCATTGATTTCCTATGGCATAATAATGCTGAACAAACAGATAAACAAGCAAATCCATTATTACATATGCACTTCGATGGCACTGAATCATCAGACATTCAAGATATCACAGATTACAACAACTTTGATAATATTCTACAAGCAGTAGAACTTGCAGCATACAAACTAAAAAGATTAACTTGACAACATTTTCATTTGGAAGCTTGTTTACATCATCAGGTCATACCTAGAGGAATGTGGGTGAAATGCATGCCAAGCTATGGAAATCAACATCCTGAACTCCTAGCTAAATGGCAAGCAATAAATTTAGAGACCAGCTTCTGATACATGAATCTAATCATGGATTATTTTATACCAGAGGAAGACAATCTCGCCCTTCAAATCAAAGAAAAACAAGTAGAATTAGAGAATATGAATTTGAATACTTATCACACCAACAAATTAGAAACACTACAATTCAATCTCAATGTGTATGAATCAAAAATAAAAGATCAGAAAATAAAAAAACTAAACAGAGACATTAATGATTTCAAACAAAGGTGGATCTTTGAATGGCCTGGGGAGGAAATAAGATCTACTACTAATCACTTTAACCCTAGCACCAGACATCCTGCATCCATTAGGAATGACACATCTGTGTCTAGAACCCATACTGGGACTGAGGAGCAAACATCTGGCACATTGAATACATCTACCAATATTACAGGGACACCTGTGGCCACTACCGCAGATAGGATAGTTGAAACATCCTCAGAAATAGGAACCGTTCCTAAGAAAGGGAGTACATTTCTCACCATCACCACACAACTTCCGGTTTTTCTGAATTAAACCAGTTGCAAGAACCCACAAACTCACAGTCAAGACAGAAAAAGAAAGAAAATACTGAATTAAACAGTTCTATAGTGGTGAATATTTCTCAACATGAATTGACCCAAGCAGAAACTTCTGTTTTACAGAAGGGGTTAACTTTCATACCCTCTTTAAGATCTGATCTGAATGAATTTATTATAGACATACAGCATTTTGGACGTAATGTGACATTAAGAAATATTTATGGCACAAACACAGAACAAGTTAGAACCTCAAGGAAACCAAGTACATTTGTACCTGTAGCCCATCCTGCTGTGGAACTGTTCATGCGGCTGTGTAATAATGCAGTGGAGAAATTAAGAATGGACACGCATACTAAACATTATAGAAACATTACGTATGAAGAAAGACAAGCCCTATGCAACTTACAACAAAATGAGAATGTGGTAATCAAACCAGCAGACAAAGGAGGTACTATAGTGGTTATGGATACCAACTGGTATAAAAAGAAAATGACCACCATGTTACAAGATGGGAAGACATATAGAGTTACACCAATCCAGTTGAATCGAACTATACAAAAAGTGTCTTCCTTGCTTTAGGATATGTTGACTGAAGGCCAAGTAGATCTGGATCTTTACAATTTTTTGAACATCACAAAACCCACTGTTCCGAATATAAATGGACTTCCTAAGATTCATAAGGACCTTCATAACCCTCCACTATGGCCTATAGTAGCAGGACAAGGGTGGGTGACAGAAACAATGTCACTATTTGTGGAGAAAGAATTGAGAACTATTTTAAAATCTTTTGATACAGTTCTGTAGGATACTGATGACTTCTTAAGAAAGATAAATCAAACCATTTAGCTATGTTAGAAACCTAGGAGGAAACTCCCAGATATGCTCAGAACTAGTTCAAAATGATGTGAAGATTACTGATCCTACAGACATTGCCAACATACTGGCTGACAGGTTCAGTGCAAACTTCTCCCCCCTCCCCAAAGGAGAGATATCTATACCAAGCGATTGCAGCCCCCAAACATCTCCAGCAAGTGAGAACTGCTCTCTCCAAAAAACACAGCATCCATGGGATCTGATGGTGTCCCCAGCTGTGTGCTCCACGAACTCAATGAGGAATTAAACCCACAGCTAGGACAGCTGTTTAATCAAAGTCTTACCTCTGGATCGTGCCCAGGGCACTGCAACTGTGGTCCCACTTCACAAAGGTGCCTCCTCGACCCTTCTGAAATTTGCCCATTAGCTTGACAAGCCTTATCTGCAAAGCCATGGAGAGGATCATAATGGACCTCATAAATAAAGACATAGGAATTTGCAGACTTTGGATCCAACCCAGTTTGGCTTTGTCAAAGGCAGATCATGCCTTTTAAACTTGGTTGACTTTTTAACAGTCACCAAAGCCATTGATGAGGAAAGGCAGTCCATACAGCCTACCTCGATCTGGCTAAGGCCTTGATACAATACCCCACTCGGGTATCATTGAAAAACTCATCAGCTTAAATGTTAACCCATATATCACAAGATGGGTTGCAAACTGGCTGAGTGACAGAACCCACAGGGTCAGAGTTGCTGGCGCCATGTCAGACTCAAAACCTGTCACAAGTGGTGTCCCACAGGGCTCAGTCCTGGGCCACTCTTGTTTGGCATCTACTTTTCGAAGTACAAGCAAACACAGGAGGGTTATGGCTGACAAAGTTTGCAGATGACTGCAAACTGCGCCATAGTAGAAAACACATCTGACACAGATATCCTTCAGAAGGGTCTCACAGAAACGGATAACTGGTGCCAGTCCCACGACCTAAAGTTAAATGCCAAAATGCATAGTCATACCATTGGAGAAAAACAAGGTTACCCCTAGTTACCAAATAGGTGGCAATCCACTGTGCACAGAAGAAGTTATCAGGGACCTGGGGACCCAGGTTGATAGTAGTCTGTCATTCGACACCCATGTAGCTAAAGTAGTTAGGAAGACCTTCTACATTGCCCACCTTATCATGAAGGATTCTCATCTAGATCAAGGAGGTCATAGTCTCCCTTTACTCATCACTCATCAGACCAATGATTGAGTACAATGCCCCATTGAATGTATCTGACCCGACACTTGCAGCAGCTGGAGAGGCCACAAAAGTTCCTCACCAAAAGGATAAAGGGTCTCAAAAATCTGTCCTATGCTGCCCGACTGAAAGAACTCCAGCTCTATTCAGTAAACACACTTGCTCAGAGGTGACCTTTGCCTAACATACAAGGCCATGTCAAACCCAGATTTGATGAATATGCTTCACCTCAAAAATCTAGATCCATCAGAGCCACAAGGGGGAGACTTAAACCTCGACCGGGCTATTAAGGGCGTGCTGGAGGGATAGATTCATCACCCAAAGACTCCTATGCTGTGGAACAAAATCCCGGTACATGTGAGGCAGAGCACCTCGCTGGCCTTGTTCAAGAGAAATCTTGACCAATGGATGGGAGATCGCAGATATACCCCAGGGATTACCTCAGTGTCACTGCTCGACAGAGGCACAGCAAAATAAGGGGTATAGTTCCCCATACTAAAGGGGTGGCGTAAGCCTAAAGCGATGGGCTAGGCTTGTAAATGCCCTCGGGCAGATAGCCTAGTATGAACCTATGAACCTATGAACCTATGAATAACATCACGGATTATGACTACCTACTTGTGACCACCCTGGATGTGAATAGTTTATTCACTTCCATTCCCAATGAAGCAGGCATAGAAGCTGTAAGAAAGATCGTAAGCCACAAAAAAACTGTTTATGAAACCAGTAGGATTTGTGCATTATTAGATTTAATACTGCAAAATAATTATTTTGTGTATGGTACATCAATCTATTGGCAAAAATGGGGGGTAGCCATGGGCACCCCCTGTGCGAACAGCTACTAAAATTTTGTGCTTGTACACTGGGAGTTGGAACATGTATTGAACTCAAATAATCCATGGTATGAATGCATCAGATTTTATGGTCGATTTGTGGATGATATTTTTATTTTATGGGAAGGAACCATATCACAATTTCAATCATTCCATCAATATCTAAATAGGACTACCTCTTTTTTAAGCTTTACAGCAGAACACTCTCATAATCAAATTGCATTTTTGGATGTGAATGTTATTCTTAACGAAAACATGTTGGAAACCGAATTACATCAAAAAATACATGGAGAAATCATTACTTGTTGAAAAGCAGCATGTATCCTAAACATAAGGCAATACAAAAAATGCCTAATAAACACCAAATACCTCTGCAGGAATACTCAATACAGGCTTGAATTCAAATAAAAATGCTGAGGTAAGGCTCCAGAATCCAAACAAATAAATAAACCAGTCTTCAGAGGTAATAAAAAGCAGTTCCATCTTTAATGTAACACAAGCACTTTCACACAATGTTTCATCGGGTGTATGATGAAACACCTGATGAAACATTGTGTGAAAGCACTTGTGTTACATTAAAGACGGAACTGCTTTTTATTACCTCTGAAGACTGGTTTATTTATTTGTTTGGATTCTGGAGCCTTACCTCAGCATTTTTATTTGGATGTATCCTAATCATGTCGCTGAAAATATTATGTGAAATGAAACACAAAGAATACATATAAGATGTAGCAAAGATGAGACAAGAGAAAAGGAAATTTTGTTTCTGCAACAAAACCTAAGAAATAGAGGCTATAATGAAAAAGATGTGAATGTTCAAGAAGTTATCTCAAAGAAAAACAAGACAGAAGACAGAACCACCAGAGTGATGTTAACCTACAGCACAGACAACACACAAGTTAAATCTATAATAAGGCAGTTTTGGCCAATCCTCACCCAGGATGTCAAGCTAAAAGACAATGTAGGTGAAACACCATGCTTTGGCTACAAGAATAAGAACAATTTGAAGAGGTTACTTTGCACAAAGGATGGGTTTAGCAAACATAAAATCGTTGGTCATAAAGGCAGGTTCAAGTGTGGCTACTGCACTGCATGCCCACTGATTGACTGTAATAATGAATTTGAACATCCAAGGACAAAGAAGAAATACACCTTTAATGTCAAAGCCACTTGTGTAACCCCCAATGTGGTGTACATGGCTACCTGTAAACTATGTCCTGCATTCTATGTAGTAAAAACTAATCAGATGTTTAAAAATCGCATTTTGAGACATCAAAGAGACATTACTAATAAAGATCCAGATAATGCTTTAGCAACGCATGCTGAAAGAAATGTCAGTCATTCTTTCACTTATAAGGTGATAGAGAATGTATATGGTGGAATAAGGAAAGGTGACATTGAAAATATTACTGAATGCAGAGAGACTAAGTGGATTGTAAACCACCGTGCTGATATTGAGCCAGGCTTGAATAACATCATTCCACTGAATCCTATACTAAAAGCTAGAAGATCAACTATTAGCTAACATGGAGGCGTGTCTGGCTTAATAATTTATGATTGGTCACAACCCTCAAAAGCAAAAGGCATAGGAAATGGAACACCCTCATCTGAGAGGAAAGAGGATTGGTGAGTTTAAACAGCTAATTGACAGTGTGATGATTGAATGATTGTCCCAACAGTAAAGGAAGTAAGCACTATAAAAGGGAACCTCCAGTCCCTATCCCTACAATCTGAAGAAGATACCGAAGATTTTAACTTGACGTAAAGATTTTAACTTTTTCTACAATAAAAGGATTTTAACTGCCATTAAAGCTAGAAGTTCTCATTTGATCTGTTAGACTGGTTAAGCTGTTAACACAGTTCATCACAGTCACATAGCGGCTACTACAACTTTAGTGTGGATACTTTGTATATCAGAATAAAAAGACTGGATACTTTGGAGCCATCATAAGACTGGATACTTTGGAGCCATCATTTCACTATAGTATAACTGCATTCACAGCGTGAATATCTTGTAAGTGCATTTAATTGAAGTACTGGAAATCTATGCAAATTTTTTGCTATTTATGTTGCACCTTTAAAAGTTTTATATCATTTAACCACACTACCTATTCTCCAAGAGAACTTTACTTCATTGGCTATTGTTGTACAGCATTTCATTTTGAATACTATTATTTCACCATTTTGCTTCTGCTTGTGTCCCTTGTGGATAGGGGCAATATGTTCTGATAAATAAGGGTATAAACTTGGCTTGGATTGTGAGGGCTGTAGAGCTACAATGCTACTAAATTTAAAGATCCTATGTTTCCATAATCTGATGTAAAATACTCTAACAGCCACACACAAAAACCTGGCTACATTGCGTATAACACCACTTCCAATTACTGTTTACAGGACAAAGCACACACACACACACACACACACACACACACACACACACACACACACACACACACACACACAACAAAGTCCAAGTTGGCTGCATGTAGATTAGAACACATACGTATCTAATGGTACACACTGCAATTCATAGCACGTGGCATGCACACTAAACCTCAAGTCTGCAATTGCTGTCTCTTTAGGACATCTTATGCTTGATGACATCAGCAGGGCTAGTTGTGGTCAGGCATTTGGAAGCCCACATCACCTGCTATAATCAAAATACTGCAAAACCCTAGTTCTTTCTAAGTTACTGAGATGATCGTATTTATGTTGTACAGAGATACACACACACACACACACACACACACACACACACACACACACACACACACACACACACATATCTAAAGTGAGATTAGAACCCCTGCCTATCTTGTCTTATGCACAGTATTTATCTCACATACCACAGCTTAAGCCTGACATTACAATGTTAGCTTGTAGTCTTAAGGTAGATGACATCAGCAGCCCTTGTAGAAGAGGGCAATTTGGATGTCGGCAGCATCTTACAAGGCCAAAAAGTACAAACCAATTACAGTCTGATAGTCAATGGGGGATTTTCAGTTGTTTTGCAGGGGAATACGAACACACCAAGTGGTTTAGAGTGAGATTAGAATCCCTACCTATCTAGTCTGCACACTATAAATCACAGTACTTATCACACATACCACAGTTGACATCTGGTTTATGTATGATTGCAGACAAACTACTTCTGAATTACACAAACTAGGGTTGTGCTGAACAGTGTCTGTGGCTTGCAGAGTGATATTGCTTTGTACTGGTATCTGCATCTAGTAGCCTAGGAGTCAGATAAGTGTTATTTATCCTAGCTATGGGGCTACAGTTACCAGTTTGGCCATATGTGTCTGTTTGCATTTTGATGGGCAAGCCTGTGGGCAAGAACAATGTGCCCTGTCTATGCATGTGTAGACAACATTATACATTACAGCACCTGCTCACCTGTTGCTGTATGTGTGATGACATCCAGCAGGCACAGGGGTCTGTAGGTAAGTGCATTATGCACTGCTGAGCCCTTACTTTGGATCCTTTAAGCAACATTGTAGATGTGTCATAGTGCAGCTTTAGTCACCATTATCAGAGTGTGTAGGACAATACAGGCATCCACACACATATTGGGATGTATATACAAATGTGGCTGTGTGTGTGATATATATATATATATATATATATATATATATATATATATATATATATATATATATATATATATCAAGATGTATGTTATATGTGTGTGTATATATATATATATATATATATATATATATATATATATATATATATATATATATAGGTAAATATTTGTATATACTTAGAGATACTATCTATGGGAGAGAGTGAGATAGTAACAGATATGTATACAAATATGCATGTATGTATAGATATATCCATACATAACAGGTGATTTTGAGCAAGGAGCAATAGAATTGTGCTCTGTTTAACTAAGTGTATGAACATGCCCAATGGGATTGTCAGTACTTATAAATCCAAACACAATGGAAGAACGGAGAAAAAACAAACTAATAAACACTGTGTTCCCCATTGTACAGAGCCCAATAAAGGCAGTCCCACAAGTGTGAAAGTAAATGGTAGATCACGGTGTCAAGTAGACTCTTCAGTCCAGGAGTACAAATACCAAGTTTATTGACAAAATGCAGTGGTTCCATTAAGCGCTTTCATTTCCAAAACACGGAAACTTCATCAGAATAACATTGCCATTAAAACAGCCCACATATATATCAAAAGTTAATAGGTTGATTAATTAATTGGAACAAAGTACATGAATTTAAAGGCACATGGTTAAAAACCTTAGTTGTTGTATCATTCAATTTTTCATGTATAGTAATGAATTAGTGTTTACATAAAAGAACAACATAAAAACCATATTAAAAAAAAGTAATAAAACTATATAGAAAGAACATATCAAAAACATATGTTGAAAAAACACTGTTAAAAAAACACACTGGTAACTACATTCAGCTTGTGCCTACTGCAAGAAAAAATTAATAATAATAATAAAATGAAATATATGTATATATATATATATATATGTGTGTTGAAAGTATATAACTGAAATCCACTAGATGTTCATAACAGTTCAAATAGAATCAAAATAACTGATAATGAATGTGATTACATAGAATCACAGAAAAAAGTTAATAAAGCAAAAAACACTATAAACTTAGTGTAAGAATCATCTCTTATGATTGTACATTTTTCTTTTGATTTTATTTGATTTTAGTTTTAAAGCTGGCATGAGCGATATATGGTCATTCAAACTGGGGGGGGTATGTTCAAATCCAGCCTTAGTTGCCAAATAAGTTCCCTGTAACTAAGCTGTTTTTTCCTGTCTCCCCCTCTGTTGTTTCTAGGCACCTTTTCCAAAACCCAGAACTTAAAATTTGCCTCCTTACAAATTAGTGTATGGCGAAAAAGGGCATTGGTGTCCTTTTTCTTATTAACATCATACATATGTTCATAAATTCTTTGACGTAAGTGTCTTTCTGTCTTGCCCACGTAATAACACCAACATGAAGTACAATAAATCAAACATACTACTCCACTAGTGTAACAAGTACAATACTGTTTCCCTTTTATAGTAGATGGAATAGTGGGTAGTGTTAAGTCATCTATGTTGGCTATAAATGTACATTGTGGGCATCTTCCACATCGAAAGGTACCTTTTTTCCTAATGTCCATCTCCTGCTTGTTCTTTTCAAAAATAGTTTTGAGGTTAGGATCCCTTCTAAAACTATAACAAAGATGTTTGTCAAATATCCCCAAAGTATTGGGCATACTTTTAAAAATGTCCCATGTTTTATTAATGGCTTTTCTTATTAGGTTGGTGTTAGAGTTGTATGTCATAATAAAAAATGGTGTATCCAAAGCCATGTTTGGAACAGTGTTGTTGTCAGGGTTTGTATGGTCCTCTAACAAATTATTGTCACTATTCCTTGTTTCAGCATTAAGTAAGGGAATATATTTAGTACCCCATCCCATAGCAACCTCTTGTTTTAAGGGAAGTATAATGGATTCAGGGTAGCCCCTCTCCAAAAATAATTTGTGTATATAGTCTAGTTCTTTAACCAAATCACTATATGTCATTGTCATCCGAGCCACCCTGACCATCTGTCCCTTAACTATGTTCTTCTTCTGTAGTGGCGGATGGTTACTAGAATAATAAAGGTAAGAGTTCGAGAAACATGCTTTTCTGTATATACTAGATACAAATGTTTTTTTAGTGTAATCCTTCCTAATAGTTAAGTCCAAAAAGTGTATTTTGTCCAAGTTAAATTCATGTGTAAATTGCAGAAAAGAAGTAGAATTATTAAAATAATCTAAGGCTTTAAGGGCCTCATCATGTGTACCATTCCACACTATCAATATATCATCCAAATAGCGGTAGTACTGAACTATATTGGCCCCAAAAATAGAGTTAAATACAAAATGTTGTTCCCAAAATAGCATAACAATGTTGGCAAAAATGGGGGCACAAGCTGCCCCCATTGCCACACCATCTAGCTGTTTATAAATGTCATCTTGGAAGTAAATAAAGTTGTTTTTCAAAACCAGTTCTATGTTTTCCAGTATCAATCTAAACTCATTGTTAGTCAAAAATTTAAATTCAATTAGCATGTACTGAAACCATTCTAATCCAATATCGTGCGAAATTACAGAGAAAAGATCTTTCACGTCAATAGTCATGAATGAATAGTTAGGTTGAAAAGACAATTGATTTAATTTCTTTAGTAAGTCCCAAGAGTCAATTAAAATATGTGTATAAAGTTTGTAAAGAGGTTTTAATTTAATATCTATGTAAATAGCCAATGGTTGTGTTTTAGTCCCTTCAGAGGTCACAATAGGTCTCATTGGGGGATCTTCTGTATTTTTGCGAATCTTGGGAATACCAAACATAGTCGATAGAAATGGTTTGTCTACCTTAAAGAATCTATAAAGTTTTTCATCAATTAAACCCTGGGTAAAATTGTCTTCTATAATCATATTGATCTTATGGTAAGCGATGTTTAAGTTCATTCTTAGAGACAATGGTATATCTACCATGCCCATTTAAAATTTCCAACATTTTTGTAGTATATAACCAATTGTTCATTAATACAACCCCTTCCCCTTTATCAGGTTTCATAATCCTGATATCCGGGTATTTGTGTTTAATTTCTTCCAAAACCAATTTTTCTTCTATGGTAAGGTTTGGTTTAACAAAGGTGTGTGTGTTGTGAATCAAGATCTTCACCTCGTTAATAACCACATTTTTGAAGTTGCTAATGTCATTCTGTAGGGGGGGGGTTGCATGTACTTCTCCTTGATAAAACATCTGTATATCTATTGGTGGTAGTCTCATTGTTACCACCAGAAACATTTTTCAAACTAGCCAAAAATTCTAGATTTAGTTTTCTAGTAAATAGTTTTATGTCCAAAATTAATTCTGTCATATCTAACTTTCTAGTTGGCACAAACATAAATCCTTTTTAAATAGAGAAAAGTGCCTGTCTTCAACATTCATGTCAGTATAATTATAAATAAAAAATTCACTATCAGACTGTTTAACCATAATGTTGTTTCTATGAGGTTCTATAATTGAAACAACATTATTAAATTCTTCATTGTTGTCATTTAAGTTAAACGAGTTGTCTGAAGACATTGGACAAATGTTAGTACAAGTGTTAAATGAGTTATTCAATTCCCTACCATCTGGATCCATAAAATGTTTGTTAACCAGAGAGTTGTGGTTAATAACGGCCACTTCATTGTTGTTAATGTTATCAGGGGTAACATTACTGTTGATAATGATGTTATTGTTGGCAACAGTGTGTTCCCTTCCTATCTCAAGGCATATTGGTTGGTGGCCTGTGCATATGTCGGGTGTGGATGCAGTTTCCGTATTCTTTCGGACCTTCTTGGTCCCTCTGGTTCTAAAGGGACATCCATCCCGTTGTCTGTGTTCCCCCTATGGTAATTGTCCATAGTTGTATTTGTATCGCCACTAGTCATAAACTCATTATCCCACTGTTCTGACTGATAGTGTCTGTTGTTATAGTAATTTTGATGTTGATGAACGTGTAGGGGCTTTCTCCTAAAATGTCCATAGGGAAGTCGCTTGTAGTTAATGGTAGTGTTATTTCCTATAGGGTAGGCCTGCTGGTGTTCATAGCCCAATTATCCCTTTCCAGTTTACCCATTTTTCTTTTGTAATTTTTTGCCATGGCATTATCAACATCATTCAGCACTCTAAAATAGTTTTGTTTGTATTCTCTGACAGTAAATAACAAATCATCACTAATTTCTTTGTTAAGGCTATCAATCTTATTGGTTAATTCAATAATCTGTAAGTTGTTATTATTAATCATAGCCTTAATCAGTGCTAAGCCACAGTTATTTAAAATGTCCACAACATCATTGTAAAATACAGAACCCAAAACAGTACCGTTTGGGAATTTGTTTAATCTAAGTCCTTTAGGGACATGTGTTCTCTTTACACACTCAGTCAGAAACCAGTTATCTAAATTTAAGTTTTTGTGTTTGAGCATAAGTTTTTTTAGCAGCTTACATTTATGAAGTGTCCTGTAATTGCTGTCTCTGTCCCTCGTTACGCTGCTCCACAGACCCAAAACTCTTGTTTAACCAGTCCAAAATGCTAATGTTAGCATATTTATCAAAGAAAAGGTCGTTTGTATTAGATCCCATCCTGTTGTGTTCACCAAACCTCCGTACAGCATTCGGTGAACTTAAAACTCCTGTATTTCCTCCATTGTTCTGGTTGTGTGTGCTGCTGTTCAGTACTTCTAAATCGACTTAAGCCCACACCTACCTGTACTCAAGTCAGGGATTTTGTGTGTTACAAACAATGACATCTGTCCCTGTTTCTGCTTTACTGCACTTCAATCAAATTGTCCATAGCATTCATCAGCTGTCTGATGTAATTAATATGTGACAGAGTTAATAATTTTACATCACACACAGACGGAGAGCCTGTAGAAGAAAACAACATAATAATACCTCATATCCAAAAGATGTGGATACTTTCAAATTAGGACCATCAACATCTTCACCTATGATAACTTCCCTAGTCCACTGAGCTACAACTTGTAGTTGACATAGATTTTACCTTCCTTACCAGATGGTGCCTTGATGTACATGAGTGCAATCTATGACACCCAGCACTTTAGGGTAGTGTGCTACATGGTAGAACTTTTGCATATTGCTGGACCTTGCCTCCATGGTGAGGGGAAAAGTCATGTGCTCACTGGTGTGTGGTAGCATGGCATCCAGGAATTGGTGGAGTACCCTAGATGCAGATGCCTGTGAGACCCCCATCATGTCAACAGTTGGTCTTTGAAAAGTGCCTGTCGCTAGTATCGTAAGGCTACACATACCTTTGTTTCCACTGGGATGGGTTCCCCTCTGTTGGCTCTGGCTCTGAGTTTAGCGCAGCAGAGCTCTGTGAGTTATTGTAGTATGTTCTTGTCCACCCTGTAGAACTCCACAATCTCCAGCTCATGTAGCTCCTGGAAGGTAACCCTGGGGCTGAACACTCTTTTCCTTCTCTGCTTACGCCTTTTATCAGCAGCACCAGCAGCACTGACTTCAGCATCTAGCACATACAGATGTATCAGACCTGCAGCAGCCCCTACCGTTATCTCAATTAAAATTCTGAAGTCTGTACTCCAATGGTCCAGAGTGTTGGGGGAAAATCAGAATGTAGGGTGTATGCATACGTTATACAGCTCTGTTGTAGGTTCAAAATCTGTGATTTGCTAACTATGATGCATTCCATCTGCTTGTAATATAAGTAACATAATTTAATAGTCGTATTTCAGTGTACGTTGCCTCACACAGCACCGCATCACACAGCATAGATTATACAAAGGCCAAGCCTAATAACTGAATACATCTGGTTTTAAGAACACACTCAGCCAAGTGATGCCCCATGCAAACACATGCAACTAAGCTTAAAAAAGCCTAGAAGTGAGAGGACATATCCCCCTGCTGTCAGCTACATCCTGGGAAAACATCAACATGGTCAAGAGCCTACATGAAGGGGTTATGCGGAAGGGGATTGAATAACTCCTTTCTGTTATTCCATAACTCCACCTCATTTCCATATATATTCATTCTGATAGCCTGGAAAATACAAGCTTTATAGCCCTATCACCTTAGCAACAGCAGCAATGCGCCATTATACAGACCCCACGCAATGTCCTATAATACACTTCTGTCACATAGTATAAAATTCTTTTTTTTCCCTGTTTTTTTTTTTAAATGTTTCTATTTAAGATCGTTTGCTCACAGCAGTGCGTAGTGCACACATGCTAAGATTATTAAAAAAATGTATTACTTTAACTATTCCCTTAATCCTTCTGACATATAGAATAATAGTTTTACTCATATGTATGCACAGTATTACATTTTCAGGGGATTTATGTCCACATTTATACAGTTTTATACCCCCTTTTGTCTGCCTAGTCTACTGTACATCAAATTTTTCCATGTACACTATGGAGACTGATACGTGGTATGAACAGATGCCTTTCTGCTTGTTGGATCGGTCTGCTTGCCTCATTTGCATGAGATTCACGTGCTTATGAGGTGATATGCATGCCACAGGATTTTCCCTGTTTGAGTGTGTGTGAGCGACACTCAGCAGTACTTACTGAATCTTAATAAATATGTTCGCATCCATGTAAGCATCACAGCACGATGCCTACATGGAAAAAAAAAAGCTTGTAGTCTTTATTGAATTCCCTCAGTAATCTGGTTCAACATCTTGCATTGTCTTTGGTGAAACATGCAAATGAAGGACTCGGTATCCATGAATCATAATTCACTGAAGTGTGAAATGTTAAAAATATTTTAACTTATCCTTTAAAATATAAAAGCTACTAATACAACACTTACAAGTATTTATAAATGAGAAAGCAGATTATTATTAAAAATCCATTCAGATGATGGACCAGAAAATCATCCTGCCATTGTGCTTTTTGCAGAAGAAACATTTTTTTCAGAGAATGGAATATAATGGGCTACCTATTTTTTTTAGAACAGACTTGAAAAATAGTAATACAGTTTTAAACTACATTTGTTGCATTCATTTTCAAATATCACCCCTTTATATTATATACATGTCTAGTTCAGCTGGTGCTCTCTTTGTTGAACTAATTATATAGTGGTTATCTTAAGCATATTTTTTAACTACTGGCTTTGTCTCACATCTTCGCTGTGTGGCATGTATATTCTTGCTCTGTATTATTATTCTTTCTTTCGTACTTATTTTTCTTCATATTTCCACTCCTTTCCCCCCAGTTTGGCATCATTATAACTATCTACGTGATAGTCCATCTGTTATTTAATACCTAATTTGTGACTTTCCAGTTGAAAATCTACAGCAATCTCATGATGCAGGCTTCCTTGTATCATTCTGTATGTCCATGTCTCCACTTTCCTTAGCTTGAGTTGTAATATCCTTCTCAAGGTTTTGACATCATTTGTAGCAGTTACCCATTCGCGTATATTTTTCTCTCTCATGACTGGAGATAATGTGTCTCTTCTTGCCTTTACATTTTATCAGCATTTGCTTTCAAATGATCTTCTTAAAATTGCTATGAAAAGAGTTTGTACCTAGGAGGCATAGCTGACACTTGTTTTCAAAGCCCATATCTCATATGTCCCAAATGGTTTCACTTTATATCCTCAAAATACTGAAATGTCAAAATTCAGTGTTTCAAAGCTATAAAGTTGAATCTTTAAAACCCTGAAAACACACAACCACGAAATTCAAAATCTTGCACACTGGAGATTTTGAATTTCGCGGTTCTCATGAAAACACACATACACACCATCCTCACCTCAAACAAACACAAACTCTCTACTACTGAAAAGAAGGGGGGCAAGCCACCTGCACCCCCTCCCCCCCACTTATATATTCTAACTCCGATGTCGCACTACACACAAACACACACACAACACCACCATACAAGCTACATTCTTCTCGCACATACAAATCACAGCAACAAAACACACTCACTCACACCACAGCCCCTACACAACACCCTTAACACACACACACGCGCACACACACACACACACACACACACACACACACACACACACACACACACACACACACACACACACACACACACACACACACACTTACCTGAATCCATAACCACAGCGGAACCTCAGAAGCATGATATTCAATACCTCCGGTATTCAAGGCTTTGAATTTCATGATTCTGAGCTTTTGCTGTTTTCAGGATTCCACTTTATGGGCTCAAAATACTGAATTTCGACATTTCAGTATTTCAAGCTTCTAAAGTGAATCCACCCCACACACACTCCACAGCTTTTTATCAGTGGTTCAATAGGTTATATGCTTGCCTTTGGTGTGGGGAGATAAAAAAGGTGTGGGATCTAGTCCCACGCAGTGACTTGGATGAATTTTCAATACTGACATTGCAGTGCAGCATGGGGGAGGGAGTGTTGTATTCCTGAGTGTGTTATCCTTCAGACAAAATGTTAAACTGAGGTCCTATCTGCCTGAATTGGTGGTAGCTTAGGTGGTTGTAAAGGTTCTATATCATATGCTCGAACTGTGAAAACACCAAATACCACAACATCGAATTTCAAACAGAAACGTAAGTACACCGAAAACTGAAAACATTGAAAAACAGAACTCTGAATAGCAATGGTCGGCCAGCTTCACACCCATACAACAATGTAACAACACACAAACACTTCACAGTATTACTAATGTGTGGGGCTTCACCTCACCCCCCCCAATAACACCCCCCTACTTAAATATACCAACTCTGAGATCGCACCACAGTGGGAACAAACAGGATACAGAAGGGCCAACTATGACCATTCGAAGTTCTGTGTTTCGATGTTTTCAGTTTTACTTAAATATACCAACTCTGAGATCGCACCACAGTGGGAACAAACAGGATACAGAAGGGCCAACTATGACCATTCGAAGTTCTGTGTTTCGATGTTTTCAGTTTTCAGAGTACTTAAGTTTCGATGTTTGAAGTTCAATGTTGTCATATTCTGTGTTTTCACAGTATGAGTATATGATATACATCTGATGTAAAAGAACTCATAGCACTTATCAAAAAAAGAGATGGGAAAGTTCCCTAGTGCCTTGGTCAGTTTTCTCCTAGACAGTATAATCATCATGTCAGATCTGACCTGAAAGATGACACTGACCTAGTGGGACTATCCCAGTCAACAAAGAGTAAATAAATAAAATACAGATGTCAAAGGCTATCTCTAGTCCTGGAATGTATGCACTCTGCCTGCATTTTACTTCCTACTTACCTCCATTATTTATTGTGCAGTGTTTTCACTTCCTGTTTTAATTTAAATAGTATATAATACCATCTTGATCTGTAGGTCCTATATTTTAATCAGGATTATATAATCTGTTATGATCCCAAATTCCTTGCAGAAATCTGCATTCATAGGTTCATAGGTTCATAGGTAGGTACTAAGCTATTGGCCCTGGGGCCTATACAAGCCAGACAAAAAGGTACTCTGGCTTTTACCACCCAAGAAAATTATTTTCCTGTGCCACTGTCGAGCAGACCCACAGAGGTGATCCCCGGGGTGAATTTCCTATTTCCCATCCAATAATCAAGATTTTTCTTGAAGAGTGCTAATGAGAAGCTTTGTTTGATATAGATAGGTAGTTTATTCCAGAGTATGGGAAGTCACAGGGACAGGAATCTATCCCTCCGGCATGTTCTGTTTATTGTGGTGACAAGGTTTAGGTCCCTAGAGCGTGTAGCTCAGAGGGATTGGGATTTCTTTAAGTGGAGCATGTCCAACAGCTCTCTGTTTGACATAGCTTTGTATGTTAGGTAGAAATCACCTCTGAATAGGTGATATGTGATGGAGTAAAGCTGGAGTTTTTTGAGATGATCTGCGTAGGGCATCTGTTTGAGGCCAGTAATCCTCTTTGTGAGGTATTTCTGCTGCCTTTCCAGTTGTTGTAGATGTCTTGTGAGGTACATACCAAAAGGGGTGTTGTACTCTATAATGGGTCTAATGAGTGATGAGTAGAGGGGAACAATGACCTCTTTTTTTCTGGATGAGAAACCTTTTGTGATGAGGTGTGCCATGTAGAAGGATTTCCTGACTACTGGGGCGATGTGATTATCAAAGGAGAGACTACTGTCCACCTGTGTCCCAAGGTCTCTTACCACACTTTCGGTGTTAAGTATACTATCGCCTATGTTGTAGTTCATGGGCACAGAGTTTTTACCAAAGGGGATGACAATGCACTTTTTGGCATTGAGCTTGAGGCCATGGCTTGACACCAGGCATCTGTCTCAGTGAGGCCCTTTTGTAGGATGTCCACATCGTTAGGAGTTTTGATTATGGCTCCTAGTTTGCAGTCATCTGCGAACTTCGTTAGCCAAAGACCTTCTGTGTTAGCCTGTACTTCAGAGAAGTAGATACCAAACAGGAGAGGACCCAGGACTGAAACCTGTGGTACTCCACTTGTCACTGGTCTGAAGTTGGATTTGGAGTCTGCTACTTTCACAGTGTGGGTTCTGTCAGTGAGACAGTTAGCAACCCATCTTGTGACATAGGGATTTATACCTAGTTTGGTGAGTTGATCTATAATTCCAGAGTGGGGGATGGTGTCAAAAGCTTTGCCAAGATCAAGATAGGCTGTGTGAACCACCTTACCCTTGTCTATGGCTTTGGTGACTGCTTCAAAGAAATCTATCAGGTTTAGGAGACATGATCTGCCTTTTACAAACCCGAACTGGCTGGGGTCCAGAGTTTGTAGATTACCAATGTCTTTGTTTATAAGTTCCATGATGAAACGTTCCATGGCCTTGCAGACCAGGCTCATCAGGCTAATGGGGCGGTAGTTCCCAGGGTCAGTGGTGGCTCCCCCCTTGTGGAGTGGGATAACTGTCGCTGTGCGCCATTCAGCAGGAACAAAGCCTGAGGTGAGGCTATGATTGAACATGGTACTTAGGAACCTATCTGCCAGGATGTTGGAAATATCAGTTGGGTCTGTATATTTAGTGCCATTGTGCTGTAAGTCAGAGCAGATCTGAGTGTTGCCATTGAGATTCTTGACATAGCTATTGAATGCTTTTTGGTTGTCTTTAGAATCAGTGGCAATTTTGTTTTCATAACTAGCTTTGGAGGATTTTATCAGGGATTGCAGCTTCTTACTGAGGCTGACCAGGGAGCTCCTCCACTCATGGGATTTTACTCCCTTTTGCAACAGTTTCTTCCTTCTGTTGTACAGTTTGTTTATGGCAGGGGACCACCAGATTGACTTCCTTTTTTGGAGGATAGCGTCTTGGTTCTGTTTGGGATAGCACGATCCATGCACTCATGTAAGTGCTTATAAAGTGCAATTGTGTAGGATTCAGTAGTCATAACTGTATTGTCCATCTGCATGGGTGTCATGAAGTTCACCACTTCTGTCTTAAGAAGCATGAAGTTGGCTTTGGAGAATTTTTTTACCATGGTTTCTTTAATGGGAGGTGGGGGCAGGATGTGGATCTCTAGGGTAATTAGCTTATGGTCGTATCGGACCAATGAGATGTTGACTTCAGGTGTAGAACACCGGTCACTCATGTTGGTAATGAGTAGATCTAGGATACTGTTGCCCCTGGTGGGGGTGTGGATAAGTTGATCCAGAGCATTGGAGTTTATGAATTCCAGAAAGTGCTGAGTGAAGGAGTTGGTACATGAGTAGTTTTCCCAGTTAATGGTGGGGTAGTTGAAATCGGCCATTATTAGTGTGTTTGGTTGAACCCTAATATTTTCCAGTACATAAAGAAAAGAGGAGTGGGAATCCTGGGGCATGGTGGGTGATCTGCAGCAAGCTGCAGTTTGGATTGCAGTTTTGCCCAGAGTTAGTTGCACTTGGATAACCTCGGCTGCATTATGTTGAGCAACTAGCCTGGAGGTGTGGATATCCTTAATAAATATGGACACACCTCCGACTTTGGTGTTCTGGTCCAGGTTACATGGCTGAAAAGTGTGGTATGAGTTATAGCCTGGTAGTGCAAGGGTGCTCTCTAGAGCCTTGAGCCAGGTCTCAGTCACTGCACAGATATCGACTTTCTCCATTTTAAGGAGTGTCTCAAGTGAGTGCATTTTGAGATTTAGGCTTCTAGCATTGAGTAGCATCATCCTCAGTTTTTGCTTGCCTGTTCCTGTTACGGTGGTGAATTTGTCATTTGAACCTTGCCTAAAAAAGGCACTACAGGGGCGGCAAGAACCTTAGCCAGTATCCGGAATCCCAGTGGTGACAGGTGCAGGCCATCTTTGGCAAATCATCGTCGTTTGTCGACCATGTCATCCCAGGCAGACAGATACTGGATCCCTTTAGAATGGCACCAGAAGCTTAGCCAATTGTTGAAGTCAATCATTTTGTCCTTGTACTGCGGCATTATTCTGAGTGATAGCAGAATGCTACTCAGGGCTAGGGTCATACCTGCCTGGGCTACAAGATCGGAGAGCTCTTCCATGTCTCTTTTCATGTAGTCCAGGGAGGTACATCTCAGGTCGTTCACACCAACATGGACAATGACAGAGTCATATCTGTACTTGTTGTGGAGTGACCTGTTATGTGGCGGATCCTGGCACCCAACAGGCAGCTGACAGTAACCTTCTCCTTGTTTAGCCTGGTGAGTGGAACATCAGTGTGCCTGACTATAGAGTCACCTATGACTAGTGTGTTGGGTACGTTGTTTTGCCTTATTGGCTGTGGTTGAGTGGCACACTGAATCTGCAGGCTATGTGTCATTTGGGTTGTGTTGGGGGGTGGAGGTTGCTTGCATTTCTGCTTTGGAGGTCTGTCGCTTGAGCAGATTATTATTGAGAGCCTCCGCAAATGTTTTTGTGTTTCTATGTGTTGATTTTGGTGGTGTAGATTTAGTGAGACTATGTGATGAGTGTGGTGTGGTGCAAGTGTTTACCTTCTCCTCTTGACTGTCAAGTTCAGTCTTGATTGGAGAGAGCTTTACCTCCAGTTTGGCTAGATAAGTGCGGGGAGGGTTTTCTGTGTACATGAGGCAATTTCTACATTGCCCCAAGATGCCCTGATTCATCAGATAGACAGGAGAGAACACTGGGAGCTGACCCTTGGACATGCCTGAATAAAAAACTATATTCCTCTAGATAAGTGAGGAAAGTGAGTACAAGAGCTGTTTTTCTCTAAGCAAGTGAGGAAATTAAGTACCAAAACTGTTTTCCTCTAGGTAATGAGGAAGGGTGAGTGCTGTAGTAATTAGAAGGTTATTTAGTGCTTACAAGTTCTGAACAAGTGCTGATCACAAATAAGCAAATTCAAGTGCTAAAACTAAGAATCTGTATCTGGACTAAACTAGTTACAGGAAAGGGGGGAAACAAGTGGATATGCAGGCTTTTAAATCAGAAAGTTGAGAGAGATGGAAAAACTGCCCAAACGGCCAATAACTGCAATTTCTGGGCCAGAACCACTCCTTATGTGGTAGACAGGTTACCTAGTGCTTACCACTCCCACTGATAAGCTAGAAGGCTTCCGTCCAACACAGAAAGCTTGGGGGGCTCAGAAGCTTACATACAGTCCTGGATACAGCAAATCTGAATCTGGACTATACTAGTTACAGGAAATGTATATATATATATATATATATATATATATATATATATATATATATATATATATACATATCTATATATATATATATATATATATATATATATATATACAGAAAAGTAGCTAAAACAGCAGTAAAAACAATTCAAATGCAGTGCAAGCTAGCACACTTGAGTATGTAGCAATGTTAGACCAAACAGTTTAAAAAATGTAATTAAATTAAAAAATACTAAAAACAAGTGCAGAAGGAGTCTATTAGGTAGAGTGAGGTAAAGAGATGGGACTGGGGGGAGTGTCCCAGATCAAATCTACAGTGGTGTCGGGCAACTGCAGAAGCCTCCAAATTTAAACAAGACAGGAATAGGGAGAGTGGGTAGGGGAAAACCAACACCTTCATCAGAGATCTGAAAAACTATACAGTGAAGCAAAAATAACAGTGCACAACCCTGAAGTCAGCCAGCAATGATATAAAATGAGTCAAACAACAATTACCAGTACACAACTCTGAAGTGCCAGAAAAATATACTCAGCTCTGTATATCTCCAGATAGTTTGAAGAGCACTCTGTCAGGACACAGGAAGGCTCCAGCAATGACATGCAGGCTGTTACTAAGAGGGTCTAATTTTATGCAAGTAATCCTTGAGATAGTCAGATAACACAAAGGATGTAAAACCAGTTATACCAACTTAAGACACAGAGAAATGGGGGGGGGACACCTTCAGCAGAGATCTGAAAAACTATACAGTGAAGCAAAAATAACAGTGCACAACTCTGAAGTCAGCCAGCAATGATATAAAATTAGTCAAACAACAATTACCAGTACACAACTCTGAAGTGCCAGAAAAATATACTCAGCTCTGTATATGATGTGCCAGAAAAATATACTCAGCTCTGTATATGAAGTGCCAGAAAAATATACTCAGCTCTGTATATGAAGTGCCAGAAAAATATACTCAGCTCTGTATATCTCCAGATAGTTTGGAGAGCACTCTGTCAGGACACAGGAAGGCTCCACCTTGACTATCCTTCACTTTTCTCACTATTCCATCTCTTTCTTTTGTTTTAGTTTCTCCAAATGTTTTAGGATTTCGAAAACGTTGACAGGAATAGACCACATTCCTAAGGCAGGGGATGATTAAAGTTCATGCAATTAGTATTGCTTTACTCTTTGATGTTAGCCAAGAGTGGTCTTCTGGACATACTCGATGTACCCAGAAGTGCCTCATTCTGTAGTCCATATGCATCTACCTGTATTGGCAACATATGTATATATGATTTGTTTATTATCCTTGTTGCTCCAACTATTTTTGGCTATATTTGTGTGTCTTTATTTCACATGGCTCTAATTTTATCTTGCATATCCTGGTATTTAAAACCTAATGTTGTTGTCTTTCGTTAGGGGTCGCCACAGCGGAACTCCTGTCCACTAATGATTGGCAGTAGATTTTCACAAACACCGAGGTGCCAGCTCGACATTCAACCTTCAACGAAGGCACACCCATTTATGCATGTCTTTCGAACGCCCACCCAACCGCAGGGAGGACATGCAGACTCCACACAGAAGGCACTCCCCGCAATCCAGCCGAGAATCGAATGGGAGAACCTCTTGCTGTGAGGCAACAACGCTAATGTCTCTCAGTAAATAGAACACTATAGTCAAAAGGTGTACTTATCTTTAATGATTAAAGCTAGTTTTGCTCTTTTTCATTAACTAAAATATCTAGCTTTATTGCTTCAGCTTTCTTGACTGTTGGTATTGGATAATCCCATGTGATGTATTTCTTAATTTTTCAATAATGCTTTGTGGTTCATGTTTCCAGTGACCTGTATGGTTATAGTGTTTGCACCATACCTCTTAACTTCTTAGCACAATAAATCTGGACAAAGTATGCAATAATGGGGGGACAAAGGCCCAGAAATAGGGACAGATTTTAAATATTGCTCTTATAAACTTAAAAAGTTGCTAGAATAATAGAATTTGTGTTAGCATGCATTTTCTGAAGGATATGGAGTCTGAAGCTTGAACATATGTCATTATTTAGTGACTTCAGTCCTCAAGGATTTGCTAGAAAACCACAGATTTTTATGAAGAACAGACCAAAAATATGAGGCAAAAATCTGGACATGCTGCAGAAATCTGGACAGTTGACAGGAATGGTTTGCACAGTCTCCAGTGTAATAGTATTGCTGCATGATTGTGCCTTTTATTATACAGTCTCTCAGCCATGAATTTACCACAACCAGCAGCACAATGTGCAACTATTTCTAATTTTGTACTACAGAACCTACACGTGTTTGTGTCTCATTTCTACAGTTTGTAAATCAGCATGTATGTAGTCCACTATCCTGAAGTGTCATTCATACCTCTCAACCACTTAGAGCAAGAAATCTGGACAAAGCCATAAATAAAAGTGGGACAAAGGCTCAAAAATTGGGACTATTTTTTTAAATATTGCTTTTACAAACTAAGAAAGTTGAAAGAATAACAGATTTTACATTAACATGAATTTTTCTGAAGGATATGAAGTCTGAAACTCAAATGTCTATCATTATTTTCTAAGTTCAGTCTTTAATGATTTATCACTAATTTGCCAGAAAACCACAATTTTATGAAAAATGGGCCAACATATGAGGACAAAATCTGGACACTCTGTGAAAATTTGTACAGTTGAGAGGTATGCTGTCATTATTAACCTTTCACCTCTATGCTTAAATTCACCTGTCCTTAGTCATTAATGTATCAAATCCATATAGTTATTCTAGCAGTTTTCTACATTTTCAACTATAATTGTAAGCTTTCCCGTAAGTCTAACCCCATATCTTGTAGATCATCCTATTCACCTATTGAATGCAAGACACCTCCACTGTGGTGTTTTGTAGGCAGTTCCATCCTTTTGTTTTCCATCCATATTTCTTCTTTTTTTTCTGTCACCTTCAGCTTGACTTGCTTGCCCCTCACTACTACCTGCTCCAGCTTTTTCCGTCTTGCCACCACCATATTTTTCTTTCCCTGTCCCAACTCCCTTAATTATATTCTCTTCTTTGCCAAATGGCTACCTTTATCACTAGTATTTCTTTTGGTTTCACTTTTATTTCCATCGCAGTTGCACTGCCTTCATTGTTGTCTGCAATGCTTATCTGTTGTGGACGTTTGCCTCAATCTTCCATTCCACTTGGGTTCCTTAGGTTCCTACAACCCCCACTTGCATCTGCCTCATACACTGATGGATGTTATATCTGTTTGTACATTTTTCAAAATTCACTGCCTCCAGGCTCTCTACTGACCACAAAATGCATCATCTTTCTAAAAATTGTAGCCACTTCCCTTCTCTAGATAAAATAGTTACCTTTCTTATGGATCTCTTTAAGGATTCTCTCAGTACCTGCTATGTACACCTCAGAGCATAACTACATCACAGGGTTAATCATCAGTTTGTTTATGTTCAACCTCCCTGCTATTGTACTGGCTTTGTTATTCCAACTCCTAAACATTCGTAACAACCCACCCTAGCCCTTCATAATTTTTCCTTCACTTTTTTTGTCACTGTTTTGCTATCCCCCAGTAATACCTACCTTGTTTTTTACTTTAATGGCATTTTTAGCCTGCTTTCTTTCATCCTTTTTGCTGTACATTACATTCTAGTCCTGTTGTCTATTTAAATACCTCACATCAATCTGCACAATTCTTGCTGCTTCCTCAAGCTTATTAGCAAGAATTGTACAATCACCCACAAAGAGCAGGAATTGGGCTTGCCAGACCCCCTTCTTAAACTTTCCTTCAGTGTTTCCTTTAGCCGGATGTTTGGGTGCCTGGTGAATGTTCAAGGGCCACAAATGGAATCCTTACAACTCTGGAACTACATATACTGATAGGAGAATGTATATTAAACCCAAGACTGCATTATGTCAGTACACTTTCTGCTCCAAGGTACAGCAATCTTGGAGCTAGTATATATACAAGCCATACCCTCTCAACCTCTTAGCACAAAAAATCTGGACAAAGGCAAAATTAATGGGGGGGGGGGGGGGCAAAGGCCCACAAATAGGGACAGATTTTAAATACCGCTCTTATAAACTTAGAAAGATTCTAGAATAACAGGTTTTGTGTTAGGATGCATTTTCTGAAGAATATGAATTCTGAAACTCAAATGACTGTCATTCTTTATTGCCTTCAGTCCCCAGTGGTTTGCAGGAAAACCACAAATTTTAGTAAGAACAGACCCCAAATATGAGGCACAAATCTAGACACTCTGTAAAAATCTGTACAGTTAAGAGGTATGATACAAGTGAACAAAGGTTATAGCAATACAGACAAAAGTCCACCCTGCAAAAAAGCTTGAAATATGTATCAGTACATTTTGGATTTTGCACTTACTCTGTTTAATTTGCTGTTTATTTTTCCAAGAGATGGTACTCATAAGAGTTCTCACACTTCTGCTATAAGGCTATTACTCTTCTTGTAGCTACATCTCCCAAAGATTTTGAATGGGAAAGCCCATTCATTATAGTAGGTTGAATTTTTTCTTAATATCAAAAAGTATGATCTCTGCATTCCTTGTTCCTTCTGTTTTGTGTTTTCCATATATTTTGGGACCTGCCAGAAGATCCTAGCCAACTATTTATGTATTTTGCTTAGAACCCCTAGGATCTTTGCTAGAATCATCATATCTGTGTTAATTAGTGTTTATTTGTGTTCATAAGTGAAACTGATCTTAGTATCCCTATATCTGTTACATTTGATTTTTCAGTAATTCTACCACTTTCAAGTCTTTCATCAATGTGGTTAGCTGTCCTTCCTCACAGTTATGTTTTATATCATTGCTGTATTTCCATTGGCAATCTTCTCTTCGGTGTCCATATGCCCCTTCTGCTTTTCCTCTTTAAAATGTAATTATCATTTTGTCCACTTTCTTGTCGGCAGTTTCTTCCTCTTTAAAATTTCATTACAGTTTTATCCACTTTCTCTTCTGCAATGTGTTTGCCTAATCCTGTCCTTCCCTTTCTTGTCATATTGGTTTCTCTCTTCTACAGTTTTCTGCCCCTTCCTATTGCTTTTCTACCTGCCAAAGTATAATTTTCTTCAAACATTGTATTATTTCTTCTCTGTTGTTGCCTTCATTCTCCAGTTATGCCCTATTCTTATTTTTCATTTTTTATACTTTCTTGCATTATTTATTGATTTCTCTCTTTTCCTCTTTCCTACAGTTCCTTGCCCCTTAGCATCTCCCTTCTACCTTCCAAGGTATAGATTTGTTCAAAGAATTGTCTTATTTCTTCTCTAATGTTGCCTTCATTCTCTAATTCTGTACCTTCTCTTATTCATAGTCTCTTTATGGCAAGCATTGTTCTTCCTTAACTTTGCAACCAAGCAGGTACTTTTCCTGTCTGTCTCACCTCTCCTCCCCTAGAACACCTTCTTTTCAAATAATTAATTTTCCATTTGAGTAGTCCCCACCCTTTCGATGTTTTCAAGTAGGACTGCTTCATTCATCCCTAAAGTGGCACTTTTTTCTTTAATGTTTTCTCACCATCTGTAACTCTTTCATTAGTCATCTAACTACCTCTGCTGTTTCTTCCTGAATCTTCTCAGTACATGAAATGTTTGTCTTTGTATGGCTGCACTTATTCTATCTTACCGTTTACATACTATTTTATCGCTTTCCCAGTTCCCATTGTTTTCCTGATGATCTTCCCCACATCTGATCGTAGATTTCTTGGTCATTACTGTCACCAGTTTTGTTGTTTCCCACCTCCATTCCTAGTTCCCTGTCTTCCTAGTGCTGACTTTTATCCCAATTAGTTTATGGTCTGAGACAGGGCTTTCTTTCCCCCATCCTTCCTTCTAATCAAACATTTTTCCAAACGAATTCTTTGTTTGAGTCTGTGTCTTGAAAAGGTATACTGTATTAGCCTTCTATTTCTTTGCCTCCATATACCACCCAGCCTACCACTTCTGTTTCTCTTCTCAGACCCCTTTGATTTCTCCTGCTATGTTCCCTTCATATTCACTTCCTTTCCTTTTCCATTGTTAATATTACATTGTATCTTGCCATGTGAACTCCATTTCTACTCTCCATAGTATTTCTTATTGCATACAAAAAATATGCTCAAAAGCCTAATCTGCCCTTGTAGGATGCATCAATGTGCTCTATTTTTCAGTTTGTCCCTCTATTTTTGTTTCTCAGATCATGTCTCTCCTTCTCATTGCTTGTAACTTTCTGTTCGTATACACTGAGGCATTTTTAATAAAATTGTCACCTCTCACTATTCTCTTCCAGTCATACTCACAACTACCACAACATATCCCTTTATTGTTATGTTGCTCCTTTCCCTAAATTTCAGCTTCCTCTCCCAAGCTAAACATATTTCAGTTCTCTGCTTTTTGCATCTCCTGACAATTCTGTTCATATTAAATGGGTTGGAAATCTTCCCACATTCCATAATATGACCATTTAATCTTTGTCTCTTACTCACCCCTCCACTAAGCAAGAAAGTCACCCCTTACTTGTTACTGCAAAGTTATGATATCTTATCCTATTAACGGATGCTGACTGATTGATCTTCATTTTGCAGCCTCTAGAACTTGGGTTCTACTTCCTCATTTCTGTGGGGGTTCTTGTCAATCCTCTCCTTCTTTAGTGCTCCTTCCTCCTCCATCCTCACTCCTTCCTTTATTTTTATGTAGTGATTGAGTTTTCTTGGTTGCTTGTCTTTTTCATTTCTTCCTACATACTCTAGCCAATGAATTATAGATTTGTTTCCTTACCCTCCTCTCCCCTGCTTCCACTGACTGTGTTGTTAAAATAATCATAAAAGGAAAGGCCCTTGATTTGTGTCTATATCATAGGGTCATTGTTGATGGAGAAAATCTTGGCATACCTAAATACAGACCTGTCAGTGGACCTGATGAGGCATGGCTTAACAACATAAAGTTAATGATGGATAGTTTTCTATAATTTTTTTCACAGTACTGCCCAATGTTTTTAAATAAATTAGATGGACAGTCCCTATAAATTTAGCTAGTATGATGAAAGTATAGATATCAGTGAGCTATCCAGGGAATAGTACTGAATCTGCCCCTACCAAATATCTACTAAATGAATGTTACAGATGGTGTGGAAGGAAAAGTATACTTTTTACTAAATCTGCTTTGCAAGGTCAACACACAGCAAATTCAAATATGAAATTTCAGTGATAAAGCATGTTGAACTGCTGCTAACCCCAATCACATATGTCTTAAAAATTGTAATAAATAACACAAACCTAAAATTTTAATGGAAAATAATACTGCCTGGCTGGAGATTCAGATAGGATATCCAATAATAAAAAAAAAAAAAGACCAGCCTGAATTCTAATAAGTAGAAAACAATGTGCTCTTAAAGACTCAAGAAATTATGCTGACATACTGAGAGGTACTAATGAATGGTAGATTTTTTACACATCCCATTAGCAGCTCCTTCATCTATATACAATGAATCAGAAATAGGCCAACTGCTGTACTAGAAGGCCTCAGTGTAAGGCAAATGGAATGAGCCAGGTATGCTGACCATGAGGGCTCACTTACCTCCTGAAACCACTGATGTACCATTCTTATAATACTTTTCTAGAATACTCCCAGGCCTCCTCTGTCTTTTTGATGTGTGATATATGCATGTAGTTATCTTTGAGGTAAATGGAACAACAACATTTGCTTATCCCATTCCTTAAGTAATCTGAAAGGCAATTGAAGACATATTAATTTATATGGAACATTTCTCAAACAAAACCATTTAACCAGGACCACTATTACCACAAAGGGGAGTAACCATGTCTTCCACTTATTTATCTTGGTAGTCAAGATTGATTATATTATCTTGTTTGAATACCTTGTGGATGTAATGGTAAAATGTTAGGAATATGCCTTGGTATGTTACTGATATAACACTCTAACAGAATTTATAAAAAAAAAATCCCTAATGGCAGGAATCAGGTGAAAGTCTTTAGCTAAGGCTAATAATTTAGTTGGACTTAATTTATAGACACAAATATCATACCACTTTTGACATGTCTACCATACCACTTAGAACATACCACTGTTATTTAAAACTAATTAATATTCCATTAGAAAATAGCAATAAATGGCCACAAGCTTCCTTCTGTAACTATGTGGAAGATGGCGATGCATCCTTTTTTTCAACAATTTAACAATTCACTTCAGTTCAGTTCAATGCTTAATTGAAAATAGTATTGTGGCCAAGGTGTATCCCTAACATACTCATTGTGAGGTATATAAAGGCTTAGTGAGATAAGGAATTTCATTTCCTTTATTTTACTTTTATTTATGTATGCATTTTTATTTACCCTTCCTCAGTGGATATCTAAAGAGGGAAGCAACAAACAAGGTTACAATAAGATATGGAAAAAAAATATTTACAAATGTTTTATAATTGAATAACTATATAATTTCACCTCTATAGCTCCAAAATGTGACCCTTTTCCTCCAGTTTGCCTAAATTCCCAATGTTCTTTTGCAACCCTTGCCACCACCTCTTTCCACTTTCCAACTGTCTCCTCCTATTTTTCCTACTCTACATACTTGTCTTCAACTCAAGATTAAGTTGCACTATTTTGCACAGACCTTGCCAATATTTTTGGTACTTATTAGCATAGAGTTTTGTCTCAATTACAAAATTATAAATACTACACCAATTTTAAGGATTTTTTGAATACTTTTGCACGTCTTGGTACAACAGTATGGGTAATTAATAATGCAATAAAATGCTATGTAATCTATATACTTAACACTGTTTTCTTGAATTGTTATTTTTTTTTTCTTTTTTTCTTTTCTTTATGTGTTTTTGGTTATATCATTTGTACGTAATATTTGTATGTAGTAAGGAGTTCTTGCAAACAAGTTGCACTATTTTAATACTGGATAAATTGAAGACTACAATCAAAAATATTTATATTAATATCATGTTTCCTTAATATTCTCTGCATCAGATAATTTCTCCATGTTGTTTCTGTTCTTTATGCATTTCAAAGGCCACATACTATGTCTTTTTTCAAAAATAATTTTTATTGACTTTTAAAAATTAAAATTGTACATATTCAAATAATCACAGAAAAGAAAAAAATAAAGAAAAAAAATATTTACAGAGGTCCAAAACAAAATATAGAATAGTAAACAAAACCATTAATATTTTTTCTAATAAACCATTTAGTTTTTGCCAGTATTTACTTTGATGTGTAATATTAGATGACTTCAATTTTAAAGTTGGCAATTCTTTCTTACACACATCCCTAGCTATAAAGATAAATTCAGTGAAAGGTAAAGCAGTTTTACATTTTCAATTTTTAGTAACCACTTTCCTTGCTATGGTTAAGATGGACCAAAGGAGAGGCACCTGTGAACTAGGGATATAATTTGGTATTGGAGCATTGAACAAAATTAATGTGCTAGATATAATACATTTATCCAACCACAAAGCTTGATAGAAATCTATAAATTCATTCCAGAAAGGTAAAACCATTTTGCCTTCCAATATCATACGCATCTTATCCGAGACTGATTCATCATTAGATCTCCAGCACTTAATTCTATTTTGTTAGGGGTTAAAATATGCTGTGAAGAAATTTCCAACTATAAGTTTTCCAGTAAAGGGAAGATATAGTTTTCCAACTAGATTTTTTGACTAAATTTTTATCATAAAAGGAGAACTCACTCCCATTTATCTTTGAGGAACAACTCTAAAAGGTTAAATTTATAACTGTAAATTCTACTCTTAAGCTCTTATATATATTATTGATAAATACAATTTGTTTTTATATAGGTTAATATTTATATTAAACAAATTCTATGATATTAGGAATATGTTTTCCTGATAATCCATAAAGATTTTAATTTTATCACTTACATATTTACTACAACTTTGGATGTTGAGCCAAGTATTGTTTTCTAAGGAGTATTTTGCAAAAAAAAAAAAAGATCAGTAGTGTATAAGCAACCACATGTGTTATATATAGGAAATAATAGGAAAAGCAAGTTTTTAACTATATAATTGGAATTTATAAATGTTTTAAAGGTATGTATGATATAGTCAACAAATGGGATAGGGATAAATATACTCTTCTTATTATTTGTGCAGCAATATTTTAAGATCCAGTAAAATCTATTTATTCCAAATAAAATATGAGGGATTAATTTATGTTCACAATTTCAAATTATTCTTTCATGTATAGATTACTAATTAGATTGATAAGAAGTGTTTAATCATAATGATATTATGTTTAGAATAGTAGATTTTGCATATAATTCAATTTTTGAGAAAGCCACACCACCAACCTCCCAGCCTTTGGTATGCCAATCAAAGGATATTCTCGGTTATTGGGAAACCATAAAAATGTAATAATAATAGAATTTAACTTATTTAAAGTTTTCTTGGTGGGAAGAAAAATTAATAATTCATTTCATTATTGCAGTTATCCTGTATCAAGTAGCTGCAAACAATTCAGTAACACACTGATTGAGACCTAATTTAGAGTTTCCACATACCAATTTAAACAAATTTATGGATCGAAGACCAATATATGGGATCAGCTGAGAAAAAAAAACAACTTGGGCTATTTAAATGTGGAATAATCATTTGGTATAAAGTAAATACAACAGCATACTGCACTCTAAGTTAACAGAACATGTCACTATAATGACTAAGTGTATTTTCAAACTAAAAATACCAGTGCAGGTATAATATTAATAATAGCGATCTCAATATATGTACATATATATATATATATATATATATATATATATATATATATATATATATATAAAGATATATATAGATATATATGTATATATATATTATATATATATATATATATATATATAGATATATATATATATATATATATATATATATATATATATACACATATTAAATGTTTCATTTTAGGAGTTTATGTCACTTTTCAACAGCATGTGTTTTTGTAAGGAATAAAAAAAAAATTAGGAAAATAAAATTTATACTACATTATTTAAACTATAATAAGAATGTTAACAGTATATTTTAATGAATCAGTGACACAAAAAAAGGCACCCAGGTCCACAACAGCAGAACAACCCCCCCCCCCAAAAAAAAGGGCCCAGCAAAAACAACACCAAGCCGATAGGCCACAAGGGTGTCCATCAAAACATGCCAAGCAGTTTCATCTCTAGAAATCTGATGGTAAATATAAGGTATAGCGGTGGTGGTGCTGCGGTAGCATTGTCGCCTCACAGTAAGATGCTGTCCGGTTCGATTCTCAGCTAGAGCGTCTTCTGTATGGAGACATGCGTGAATGGGCGTACCTTCGTTGAAAGTTGTGTGTCAGGCCTGGCAAGTCGGTACGTAAAAATCAACTGCCAATCATTAGCGGACCAGAGTTCTGCTGTGGTGACCCCTAACCAGGAAAAGCCGAAAGACACAAACAAACAGGTCCAGGTCATTTGTGTTCCAAAAGAGGTACATTGTACCAGTTTATTGTATCTGATTTTAAGTTTTTCTCACATATAACTGGTCAAATAACAGTGATTTTCACACAATATTATCTAATCTCATATCTATTGTTGCTTAAAAACTGGACCAATTTTTCCACCAACATAGTTGAGAGGCTAAGTTTGCCTCTGTGCAGAGGTGCCGGAAGCTGTTAAAGATGGGGGGGGGGTCGAAGGTGACAGGGACACTTAGTGGACTAAAAAGGATAATTTTTTTATAACTGTTTGCTAACACAACATAAGTTCACTTGGAGGACATTTTAAGCTTAGCCAATTCCCTTTTGGTGCTTGAATTAACATTTTCTGATTGGTCTTAGCTATCCCCATGGCTGATAATTGTATATTAGCCCTAGTGAGAACAACTGTGATCATACCATAGATAATTTGAGGGGGCCATGTAACGGATGCAGCATTTAGGAACTGCCTCTATCCATTAGTGGCATGAGGGGAAATCCTGGAGTACATTTTCTATTACCCATCCTTAGATCCAAGTTGCATTTGAATATGGATGGATGAGCTTTGCTTTATTTTTATCTGTCTGTTCTGGAACAGTGGTAGCCTCTGTGATATATATCCATCTCTCCACAACATTCAGTTTAGATACCTGGACTGAGTATTTCTGATGACATTTGACTCGCTGATGTTCAGTAGGTACATCTGTATTATGTCAGAGGTTGCTTTGTATGCCAGACATGTCACCTCTAAGCACTCTGTAGGATACCGAGTATAGTAATAAATCTTTGAGGTGGTCCATGCAAGACCTATTGTTTAGGACTTGTATCCTCTTAGTAAGGTATCTCTGAAGGTATTCCAATTGTTGCATGAGGCTGGACAGATACATGCCAAAGTGGGCATTATACAAAATGATTGACATAATGAGAGCTTTGTAAAGGGGGACAACAACATCTCTAGATCTAGTCACAATCAATTTGTTTATAAGCTGTGAAATATAGAAAGGCTTTCTTATGAATCTGGGCACATGTTGGGCAAAAGTTAGGTCACTGCTCACACAAATTTCCAAATGCCAAACAACTGGATCAGTTCTCAAAGGGCATTGTCATGATTTTGACACCAGTTATTATTTGGGACAAACCTTCCTGCATGATGGTTAAGTCATTTGGGGATTCAATAACTTCTCCTAGCTTGCAGTCATCTGAAACTTAGCTGGCAAATGCTCTTTGATATTTCCTTTCACTTTTGAGATGTATATGCCAAACAGAAAAAGTCTCAGCACCGAACCCTGGGGGACTCCATTGGTGACTGGTCTCTTCCCCTGTTTTGAACTCCTGCATCCTGTGAGCCAAGTTGGCAATGCAGGTGGTGATGTAAGTGTTTGCTCCTACATTATTCATCTTTTGTACTACACCTGAGTAGGGGATTGTGTCAAAAGGCTTAGTCAGGTCAAGGTAATGTGGTGTGAACTGTTTTACCTTCATCCATTACTTTGGTAACAAGAGTAAAGCTTAAAATTTGCCCATGATTTTGAGCCTTTCACACTTTCCGCTGGGATGTTTTCAAACACATTTTTAGGGCCATGCATACATGTATGCATTCCTTGATTCACCTTCTTGATTATATTACATTATATTCCTTGTATAATACAGCGCACTTGTTAGACTTAAGTTAGAGCGCATTTTAAATTTATTGTTTAAACATTTTTCCAGTAGGCAATGAAACAAAAATGCATTAACCAATAGAGACAAAACTGCCCTATTCAGAACATTTCCATCATAAAGGTCTACTTCCACACACAACTGCATTTTAAATTTATTGTTTGAACATTTTTCCCATAGGCAATGAAACAAAATGCATGCACCAATAATGACAAAACTGCCCTATTCAGAACATTTCCATGATAACAGTCTACTTCTACACACAATATATAGTGTAAGCCATAAGCATGTTGCACAGCTTCTTGAACTTATTTTCAATTGGGGGGGGCAAAAGGTCAAAAACCAGGGACACATTGTAAACATTGCGTGTATAATTTTGGAAAGTTGCTGGCATAAAATGTTGTTATCACCATGCATTTCACTGCCATATCTTTAAATGAGAACCTTGTTTACTACAGTCAGAGCAAGATACCACTAAGCTAAACCAGCAGTTCCTTGAAAGACAGGATGACAAACTTAAATGGCTATCATATCATTTATTGAATTCAGTTCTCCCTTCTCACCATAGCTCTCAACCTCTTAGCATAAAAATACAGAACAAAGCCTATAATGGGGGAAAACAGCCCCAAAATAGGGACACATTTCAAATACTGATTTTATAACCTTAGAAAATTGCTAGAATAAAAGCTTTTGTTTTACCATTCCTTCACAAGTGATGGTGGCTAGGGACTTTAGGCTCTTTTTACCTGTACCCAAGGTACAGGGTTTGAGCCTGAGTACCTCTAGCCACCAGATGTATCCTGCTGGGGGCATTTACACACACACACACACACACACACACACACACAGAAATGCCGCTCCACTCTGCAATTAAATCAGAACGCTGCTCCACTCTGCAATTAAATCAGAACGCTGGTCAGGCTTCTGAGACTAAAATATGTTTCTGTATTCCAGATGCTAACCCAGCACAGCTTTGAATAAATCTGTGTTCCGGCTCGCAAAACAACCAGAAATGCATGTGCTGATGTCATCGTGGCGTGGAAACTGAAAGGGCAAAGGTATGGATGATCTGCAAAGTGGGAGGGCTCCCCTCCTCCCGCACTCTATGGTTCCGGCACCCATACCTCTGTGGATTCCCCAGATTTATTTCAATAAACATCTCCATGGCCTACAGACCAAGAATCATCCCAGGACCCCTCCAAGAGAGGTGCATCCCACCACCAGAGAATCAAAGCACCCCTGCCCATGTCACATAATACTTTTTTCTACTTTTTTCTTTCTTTTTCCTTCCTTCTCTTTTCTTTCCTCTTTCTTTTCCCTTTCCTTCTCTTCCCCTTTTCCTTTCATTATTAATCTCTTCTTCTTTTTCTTTTTTATCTTTTTTCTATTTTTCCTTTCTCTTCCCTTTTTCGTTTCCTTTCTTTTCTTCTTGAGCAGGCTGTAGCATATTTCAACAAAACATTTCTACAACAACTAAACACTGTCGCACCATTGCGCAAGATCAAGGTTAGAACCTCTACAAACCCCTGGCTCATTAAAGAAACCAAACAAACCCTCAAGTCCAGAGACACTGCCTGGCTTTACTATCAAAAAATCAAAGAAACACAAAGCCTAACTAAGTACCAAGAGCTGTGCAACCGTGCAAAAAAATGCATTAGGCTGGACAAAAAAATCCTACTATACGACATTACAAACTAAATACCAACACAACCCCCAAAAATTTTGGAAAAAATGTAAACCTGCTACTAAAATCCACCCGAAAGGCTACTCCCAAACCAACCACCCCTGGCACTAAAGTTCCCATCGAAACACAATTCAGCTTCCACTTTGTGAACTCAATTCTATCCTTAGTATCACAGGACAGTTCCAACCTCACTATCCCCCCCAACAGAAGTAACACTTATACAAGCTTTACCCTCAAAACAGGTTCCACCACTTCAGTCAAAAGTATGGTCTCCAAACTAAAAACCTCATCAACAGCAGCTGACCTATTCCCCAGCTATTTCTTGAAACTCACAGTAGGTGCTATTGCTGTCTTAATCTCCACTCTCATAAACAGATCAACTGTTGAAAACTATGTGCCCAAACTCTGGAAAATATCCTATGTTACACCCATACATAAAGGTGGGACCTGCACTGAACTTAATAACTACAAACCCATTGCTATACTTTCCCCCCTGGCCAAAATTCTAGAAAAATGCATCCATACTCAGGTGCTAAAATATCTCCTAGACAGCAACATCCTGTCACCTACTCAACATGGTTTCAGACCTGCCCATAGTACCACTACAGCCCTCCTCTGCTTCACAGACACAGTAAACCATCTCAAAAATGAAGGCCTGTAGGTGTAGGTGTCAACTCTTTTTTTGGATATGTCAGCATTTGACACAGTCTCAAACCAAATCCTGCTAAACAAACTAAACCAATATCACCTATCAAATTCCACTCTTACCTGGTTCCAAAGCTACTTAACTGACAGGTATCAAGCTGTGAAATGGGAAAAATTTCTCTCTCCTCAGCTGCCCATAACTATAGGAGTCCCACAGGGTTCTATCTTAGGACCACTACTATTCACAGTCTTCACAAATTACCTCCATACCTCCACACTGCATGCATCTATCATTCAGTATGCAGATGATACTACCTTAATTTGTGCTGCACAAAACATTCCCACTCTCCTGCAAACAACTTAGCTAGCATTCTCTGATGTTGAATACCACCTTACCAAAGCCCAACTTATCCTCAATCCAAAGAAAATTCAGCTTATGATTATAACGAGTTCTAACAATAACACTGATAACAGTCAATTCACTATCTACTCCACAAATGCTACTCCAATCATTCCAGTGACACAGGCTAAGCTATTGGGAATAACAAGTCCACAGTAGCTCAGTGCATCCAACAGGGTTTCAGGCATAGAAATTCAAACTCTCATGCACTGAGCTACTGTGGACTTGTGATTATTTTGGTTGCAGTGAATCCTTTGTTCATTGCACTGGTTACCCTTTTTGCTATTGGGAATAACCATAGACTCCCACCTAAAATTAGACAGTCATCTTAATTTAACTATTAAAAAAGTACATGCCAAACTAGGATCACTCTACCGTATCAAACCATTTCTTACCAACAACACAAGATCAGCCATTGCTCGCTCCCAACTTCTATACACCCAACTCTATGCATCTCCCATTCTGACTAATCTCAACAAAACTGAACTAAGTAAAATGGAAGCCTGCTATAAGAGAATTGCCCGCTTTGCTGCAAATTGCTCATATAGGACTCATCACTGTACTGCTTTGAGACAGCCCCACTGGCTTGAACTGCCCAACCTCCTAACCTACAATCAGCTCTGCCTCTGTCATTCTATCCATTACCTCTCCAATAAGTGTCCTGCCCTCAGAAACCTAGTACAACATCACTCAGTCAAAAGGCCTCTTAGATCATCAAGCAAACTACTACTAGAAGTCACCAACAGCTACAATAGCTTTGGAGACCCACTATATAGTAGTTCAGTGGCTAAAAATAGAACTCTCTCCCCACTAGCATATAAAACACATCATCCAAAGCCTCCTTTAAAAACCTCATCAGGCAAAATCTCAAGCAAAGTTAGCAGTGCCATGACTGCTCCTCAGCCTAGTGAAAGTGGATAAGGTACACATACTAAACCTAGAGTACTTGATAATAGTTTTCACTCTTACTCACAAACTCTGGCTAACGTACAATGTATGTACTGTACCTGTGTACTATGTATGTATTCTGCCTATGTTCCAAATTTCAGCTGTACACCACAAATCTATTAATTACCTTTATTTTTAAATTAATATTTTTTTGTTTGTTCTCTCCACTGTAACTGTTGATGTGCTGCATACCACTGTAAAAACATGTCTGTTGTAATTTGTGTATACTGATCATGTCTAAATATCTAAATGTATCTGTACTTTTTCTATGTGGAGCTTTTCTCTTCGGGCCTCTGCTGAAAAATTTTTTTTCTTTCTCTTCTATTTTCATTTTCTCTTTTCCTCTCCTTTTTCCTTCTTCTCATTCCCTTTATTTCCTTTTCTCTTTCTTTCTTTTCCCTCTTTCGCCCTTTTTTCTTTCACTTTGCTTATTATTACTATTGCTTTTTGTGTCACTGTGTGAGTATATGTTTTATCCTAACAAAAAGGTATATGTCTATGGAGTTGTATGTTTTTTTTCAGTGTGTGGCTTATAATAATTAAATGAATATCACATTTATTACTAATGTATATTGTGTACATCCCCCCTTTGATATTAAGCAACTAAACACAAGAATTTTTGAACTAAGATCAAAAGAAATAAGGTCTAATATATTAAACAGAAGAGACAAGCTAAGAACCTGTTTCTTACATAAAGTATGTTTCTGTTTAAGTTGACTAAAGGTATATCTAAGAGCAAAATAGTATTACTTATTAGACAAGAATTCATTACCCTTTCTCATGAGAAAGCACACTCCTGTTTGTATTAATCATAACATTTATTCGCAAGGTCGAATTATAGGTTTCTATTTTGATAAATGCTGCACAGATCAAACTTCAAAAATGAAATACAATAACATACCATAGTCATTCTGACATAAAAACTGCCTTCATCAGCTAATTTTCCATTAATTTAGTTTGTTTGGATCCATTTCTTGATCTTCTTCCTGCTTTATATTAAGTCAAATCTCAAGCTAGTGCATCTTGCATGTAAAGTGTTTCTCTTATAGCAGGCTTCCATTTTACTTAGTTCAGTTTTGTTGAGATTAGTCAGAATGGGAGATGCATAGAGTTGGGAGTATAGAAGTTGGGAGCGAGCAATGGCTGATCTTGTGTTGTTGGTAAGAAGTATGTGTGAACTGTTCTTGCTGTTAGGTTAGCTTGAGCTATTAAAAAATTTTCTTTTATAAACAATTTTAGTTTAAGCAGGAAAGAAGCAAATGAAGGGTTCTTATCAGCGTGCATATGTTGAAAATAGATGTATTACCACCTGTAACATGATTGATGTTCTATCACAATATAATAACAGCTACGAATGAAAAATTGTGCTGTGATATGATTTATATAGATTTAACTTCAGAATTTGACAGAGTCATGCACAAAACACTGATCAATAAATTAGTACAATTAGGTATTGATGTACTGTTGATAAGATGGATAGCTGTGTGGCTTACAAATAGGACATGGCAAGTATCATACACCAACTGGACAGGTGTAATCCTTGATTACAGTCAAGGTGTCCCACAGGGCTCTGTACTAGGCCCTTACTTGTTTAGATTGTATCTTTCAGAGCTTACTTTTTCATCTGAGGTGTTCTACAGTCTATGTGCTGAGGACCTGAAACTGGGTACTGATTACAAGTGTTACAGATAAGGCATGTCTGAAAAATTATTTGATTAAATTGACCATTTGGGTACAGGAGAATAATATGCTGATAAATACATCAAAAACTAAGCATATGAGATTTGGGAGACATAAACTGAAAGGTGGATATTTAATACAGCACACAGTGATTGAAACTGTAGACTCATTTAAGGACCTGGGTATATGGGTAGATTCAGCTATGAGTTTTTCTAATCATATCAACTAATTTGCTAATGATAGTTATAGAACTATAGGTTGTATAAAAAGATTTATAAAGTCTAGGAAATCAAACATAATGAAGTCATTGTGTCTTAGTTACATTAGACCCAAACTTGATATGGAATAACAACATGCAAACCCTATAGGAAAACAAGCATGAATAAACTGGAAAGAGTACAGCAGAAATATACTAAGGGCATCCACGGATGTGAAAATCTAAGTTAATATAAAAGACTAAAATATCTGAACTTGTACAGTGTCTTTTACAGATATCTAAGAGGAGGCCTTATTCAGGTATATAGGGCATTTAGAGACAACTACCTCTGGGAATGTTTGGGGTTAATAAAAAGTACTAGAGAATCATCAGATAACCTATGTAGAAGATTCTATAGGAACGAGAAGTGTACTAATTGGTTCTCTGACAGAGTAGCTGATGCTTGAAACAAACTACTAAATTACATTAAAGCAAGTACTTGTTTAGATATTTTTAGGAACAGCCTGGACATTTATTATAGGAACAAGTGTTTTGGCATATTAGCAAGCTAGAAGGGCTTTAATGCCCGTGCTTGAAACATCTTTATGTATGTATGTATGTAAATGTTTAAAAAAAAAAAAGCAAAACTTGTGATCACCTTGTCCGTGCCAGTCAATAGGAAATAACCAACAAATTTAACTAATTGGCTGATGGAAGTATTAAAACAGTAATTTTAAATAGTTATAACAAGGTTCCCCAGCCAAATCAAGAGCCGTCCATACTCTTTCCCAAATAATTATAAGAATATAATACAAATTACTTGAATGTCCACAATCAAAACAAATATTTAAGGGAATATTGAATGTATGTATTTTTATAAAAATAGAATGCAGCAGTAATTAAGTTAATGAAACTGAAGAGGACTGCTGTGTATGCACTACCAAAAACAACGTTCCCCTTTCCTTTCATTTGAGGAGGGGAGATAACTGTATCAGTCAAATTAAATGGAAACCTATATGTCTCTATACTCCCCTCTGTATATGACTCTCTATATATATTCATATGGAGCAGAAATATTGTAATGTAGAAAATTTAAAATAATAAGCATATAATTAACAAATGTAATGTTGAGACAAGAAAAGAAAACAAAACATTTACCTTATATTTTGGCTATAAAGATGCAGTTTGAAGACTGATAATAAAGAATCACCAGATTAGTTAAATAAAAGTGACATTACTTTCCCTTCATTTTTGCGCTTTTTTATTTTAGAATGCAGCCATTTTAGTTGCATGTCTTTTTAAACTAGTAATAGACCAACCCATATTTATTTATTTATTTATTTTATTTATTTGACATGTGTTTACCGGGAAAGTCTGACTGCGTATGAACCCATTTTCAGCAGAGGCCTGAGGAGTACAAAGTCCACAGTACACATTAAACAGAATAAAAAAATGAACAATGGTTACAAATATTAAGACAATAACAAAGTAGTACAATATGTGAAAAACAACAAAAGAAAAATAAGCAAAGTATAAAAGCAAGCAATAAAGTTGACCATACATTATATACAAGGTAGAAGAGAGTTCCTAATGTGCATGTTACATAATGATGCATGAAAAATATATAACAGAATAAGTAATGGGTCATAAAAGCCATATACTTTTTCTGTCAGGAGAACTAGATAGTAAATTTCAGTCAAATTCTAGGATAGAGTAAGGTTAGTATAAGAATATAAAAAGGACATCAGAATGTTAAGGATTTAAAGAGAGGTGAGGCTAGAAAGTAGGTAAAGTGTGAAGGGAAGTAGGGTGTATCAAGAAAAAGTCTCTTAAGGGTATGGAGGAAGGGGACAGAAAAGAGTACTGTGATGGCAAGGAGCATGGGGAGGTCCAGTTACTGGTTAGATGTTCCTTCAGCCTAGACTTGAAGGAATAGTAGTGTGGTATAAGTCTAATTGTTTCTGGAATGCTATTGCATGATTTGGCAACACAGTAAGAGTACAGAATAACCCCATTAGATCTTTGAGGTTTGTAAATTAATAGTATTTACTTGTAACAGGAGTGAAGGTCACGAGATGGAATATAGTATTGCAGTGGTGATGATGTAGTTTGCGAAAATGAGGAGTTGTACAGTAATTTGTGAGTTAATGTTAGCTGATTAAAGGTAAGAAGGTGGGGTAGTTCAAGCCAATTTAGAGACCAGACAGCAGAGCAATACATACATGCATACAAATATTTCAAACACGGGCATTAATGCCCTTCTAGCTTGCCAACATACCAAAACACTTGTTTCCATAAGTATCCAGGCTGTTCTTACAAATATCTAAACTAGTACTTGCTTTAATGTAATTTGGTAGTCTGTTCCATGCAACCAATTAGTACACTTCTCATTTCTATAGAATCTCCTACATAGCTTGTCGGATGATTCTCTAGTAGGTTTTGTTAACCCAAACATTCCCAGAGGTAGTTGTCACTAAATTAACTATATACCTGAATAAGATCTCCTTTTAAATATTTCTAAGAGACAATGTCCAAGTTCAGATATTTTAGTCTTTCATAATAACTCTTCCAGTTTACTCATGCTTGTTTTCTTATAGGGTTTCCATATTGCTATGCCATACTCAAGTTTGGGTCTAATAACTACCAAACAATGACTTCATTATTTTTGATTTCCTAGACTTTATGAATCTATTTATACAACCTATAGTTCTATAACTATCATTAACCAATTGGTTGATATGATTATAAAAACCCATTGCTGAATCTACCTATATACTCAGGTCATTAGATGAGTCTACAATTTCAATCACTGTGTGCTGTATTAAATATTCACCTTTCAGTTTATGCCTACCAAATCACATATGCTTAGTCTTTGATATATTTATTAGCATATTATTCTCCTATGCCCAAATGGTCAATTTAGTCAAGTTATTTTGCAGACATGCCTTATTTGTAACACATGTAATCAGTTTACCCAGTTTCAGGTTGTCTGCATATAGAGTGTAGAACACCTCAGATGAAAAAGGTAGGTCTGAAAGATACAATCTAAACATGTAAGGGCCTAGGACAGAGCCCAGTGGGACACCCTGAGTGTAACCAAGGATTTCACCTGTCCAGTTGTTGTATGATACTTGCCATGTCCTATCTGTAAGCCATGCAGCTATCCTTCTTATGAAGAGTACATCAATACCTAGTTGTACTAATTTATTAATCAGTGTTATGTGTATGACCCTGTCAAATGCTGAAGTTAAATCTATACAAATTACATCACAGCACAATTTTTCATTTATAGCTGTTATTATATTGTTATAGAACATGTTACAGGTGGTAATAGATCTATAGGTTCATAGGTTCATAGGTTCATACTAGGCTATCTGCCATGGGGCAATTATAAACCTAGCCCGATTCTGTATGGCTTATGCCACCCCTTGATTTGAGTATACTGTGCCCTTTTTAAGGTTTAGTTTACTGTGCCTCTGCCTAATAGTGACACGGGAGTAATCCCTGGGACAAACCTACGATCCCCCATCCACCTATCGAGATTCTTCTTGAAGAGATTCAGTGAGGTGCTCTGCCTCACATGAACTGGAATTCTATTCCAGAGCGAAGGGAGCCTCTGGGTTATGAACCTGTCCCTCCAGCAAGTTCTATTTATTTCTGTGCTGAGGTTCAAGTCCCTCGAGTGTGGCTCTAAGGGATTTAGATTTACTGAGGTGGAGCATGTCCATTAATTCTGTATTTGACATAGCTTTGTATGTCAGGCATAGATCGCCTCGAAGTAGGCGATATGCAACTGAGTAGAGCTGGAGTTTTTTTAACCGAGCAGCATATGGCATCTGTTTGAGACCCTTGATCCTCTTGGTGAGATACTTTTGGGGTCTTTCTAATTGCTGCAGGTGTCGGGTAAGGTACATCCCAAAAGGGGCATTGTATTCTATGATGGGCCTGATGAGGGATGAATAAAGGGGCACGATTACCTCTCTTGATCTAGATGTGATCTAGATCTATTTTCAACATATGCATGCTGATATATGGTTTCAAGTACCAACCTCTCAGTTCTGAAAATAACTTATCCAATATTATCTTCTCCATTATTTTTCCACAACATGAAAGTAGACTTAAGGGTCTATATGACTCTAGGTTTGTCCTACTCCCCTTTCCCTTAAAAACAGGTTTAATAAGTGCATCTCTCCAATCTTGAGGAATTTCCCCATATTTATATGACCTAGTGAATAATAAATATAATGGTACTGTAAGTTCTTTCTTAAGTGTTCTCAGGTCATTGTTACTAATTCCGTTTCCTCCCTGTGCTTTTTTTGGATTCAGTTTGCGCAGTTCTTTTTCAATATAATCTAATTTGTTGCCAGTATCTGGGGTTACCTGTATGTCACTAGGACAACTTACCACCACTTTTGTGGAGCCAAACTGTTTTGCATAAGATTTTGTAAATATATCTATAATCTGTTGTGTCTGAGAATACATTTTAGAATCTGTAGACAGTTGATCAGTTTGTGTCTTGACTCCTTCCACATCTTATGTATCTATAAAAAGGTTTCCTATTATGCTCAATATTTTTATATAAATTTTCTTCAAAATTTTCCTGATCTTGTCTCACATTATGCTTAATCTGTTTGTACAGTTTGTTTATTTCGGTTTTCAAAGTTGTAGTTAAACCTATTTTCCATTTCTTATATTTTTTTGTCTCTCACTTTAGATATCTTGCTCTTATGGAAATATATCTGCCTGATATTGTATGCCTAGATCCTGATGTTAAACATTTTTTTGATTTTTTGCACTCAAACAATTTCTCTTTCAAAACTTTCCACATTCTATCTGCAGTTTTATCACTGAATACCTCACTCCAGTTAGTTTTACATACTGACTGTTTTGCTTCCATATAATCTGTATTTAACCTTCTGTGCATTGGCTTAGATTTCAGTTTGGCAGAATTATCTAGCACAAATTAACCTTTATAACCCCATGATCACTGCACATCAATGGTGGTAAAACTTAACTTGAAATTACAATAATTTCTTTGGGAACACACACAATGTCTAGTATATTCCATCCCTTGGTAGCTTTTTTTACAATCTGAAACAATTGTTTCCTGAATATGCACTGTGAATAATTTCCTTAATAACATTGTAGAATCAATATTATTCCAGTCTGTTTCTGGTAAATTTAAATCGCCAGCTAATATTATTCTTCCCTCCTGTGTTTCATGCAAGACGTATATGAATTCCTCTAGGTCATCTGCACTTGACTTTGGTGGTCTATACACTCCAAAATTGTTATATTTTCCGGGGTTGTCTTTATTGTCGCAGTTACACAGTCTATAGTGTTGGTGTTATCATTGAACATGTAATAATCACAGGTCTCATAGCTATCTTTAATCCCTATCATATCACCTCCACCTGATTTTTTATTAGAATGTATGTTACAGTAAAACATTTATACCCAGACAGAACTGGTTTACAGTCACTGTTCTTTAACCATGTTTCACAAACAATAACATCAGTTTTGTGGGAATGTAGCAAATTTTCCAATAAAAAAACTTTATTATTAATGCTCCTAGCATTAACAACCATCAAAGATGCATCAAATGTTGCTATCTTTGGGCTGTTAAATTATTTACATGGCAAAAATCCTATCTAGTATTTGTCAAATATTGCAAAATATATGGTGCAGAAATTCTCTTCCCTGATCTAGACAAATGCACACCATCCTGTCTGAATACGTGTGTGCCCAAAACAAGGCTTGGATGCTCTACACATTTCCATTTTTTAAAACATGAATTTTTTTTCCATTTAGGTATTTACCCAAAAAATCATTTCATTCAAGGTGACCTGACTATCCTGGGTGATTTGTGAAAAATACATCCTAACACCACTACAAGCAATACTAAGAGGGCTGTCAGTTCCCTACTAACAGTCAGAGAATCCTTGCGGGTGACATCATTTGAACCAACTTGAATAAAAACAGATCCATACTTCCTTATATTAAGGTATTCCAAGGCTTGTCTCACATCTTTTATTTTCGCTTCTGGCAAGCATAACACTATTCAATGTTCATTATCATCTCTGCAAATATACTTATCAGTTCCTCTAATAATTGAATCTCCAATTACAAGAATATCTTTCCTAACCACCTCTGAAGAATCTTCAGCTTCTAATACAGTAATATCTGTTCTATCTATTGTTATGAAGGATATATCTTCATCACTATTAGTCTTATTAATCCTACTGTGTTCATTGTATATGGTGAGAGTAGTGGGCCTGCCCTGTGGCAAATTTAGCTACTTTATTATAACATTGACTAAGTTTTGCTTTGAGTGAAGAGTGAAGATTGGTTATGATAAGTGAAGCATATAGAAGGGAGGGTAAGAGATAGATGGTGGCAAGGGTTACTCGTGGAGTTGTGTGGAGTTGGGGATAAATTTCTTAGCTCTATACATCATGCCCAGTTTTTGATTATTTTTTTTTATGATGTTGTTGATATGTAGGTCAAACTTAAGATTGTTGTCAAAAGTTATGAGTAATAGTTATGTAAGTCAAACCACATTGATTAAAGTATTGTTCAAAGAAGGAACAGCAAAGTTAGAGGTATCTAGAGAAAAGTGTTTTGGTAGAAATAGTAGATGTGTACTTTTTTTGGGTTAAGTAGTAAATGGTTGTTGGTGAGCCAAATCTTAATAGAACTGAATGCTTCTTACATTAAACTCTGTGGATGAGAGAGAGCCCTGGCAGAGCAGATTAATGTAGAGTCATCAGCATATTGAATTAGGGTGGCTTGAGAAGTGGACCTACTATTGAGCATTGGGTACCCCAGTGCTAACAGGTAAGTAAGGAGAGAAGTTAGAGTTCCATTTGACAGACTGATATCTGTTAGAGTGTTAGCTAGTGAACTATTGTAAGGATGTTTTGGTTAAGCCCAGAAGAGATTGTTGGGATAAAAGTTGGGGTGGGAGACAGTATCAAAGGCTTTGGATAATCCAAGAACAGAGAAGAGACAAAGTTTCCTGAGTCTCAAGCTTTGTTGACAGTGTCAGCAAAGGATAGTAGAGAAGTGATAGTGTTCTGTGCTGGCCTGAATCCATGTAGGGTAGGAGAGAGAAGATTATTGTCAAGTACGTATTGAAGAAGTTGTTTATGGATACATTTTTCTAGAATTTTTGATAGTGGTGAAAGAATAGCAATTGGCCTATTGTTAGAGATTTCTGAGGAAGTACTCCACAAAAAAACGAAACAAACTGGATATAAAACCAAAGCGAAAAGCCACCAACTGGATACGATGTAATTTTATTATACAAATAAAACGAACTTCAGTTTTAACACTTAACGAACAAATAATGAATCTGAGCGCTTTCATTTAATCAATATTAAACTTCATCAGACAATACATTTAAAATCAAAATGTCACTTCCTTTTATAACTTCCTGTAAAATTCAAAAAAGCCCCCCCAAAAGGCTCTCTGAATTCGCGCATGCCTAGTAGATTAAAATGTGGAAATAGAATCTAATAGTTAGCAACCCATAAATATTCACTAAAAAAATGTAAATATATAATTGTGCTATAAATCATTAGCCAGATTATGTGGGGAATAATACTTTAAAATAAATATTATCTTATAGAAAAATTGATATAAATATAAATATATAGTTAAAATAAATAAATCACATTCATACTTACTTCCCATATTATATTAAATTATCAAATTCTATTATGAATTAGTTAATAAATATATATTGTATGGTAATTTATAATAGTTTAATAAAAATCCATAATTAAATATGTTAATAAAACATTAATTTTAATCTTTGATTTTCTTTCTATTCAATGCCTTCAATTTTAAAATTGGGGCTATTGAACTACGTTCATTAATTCCCGGCCATGTATCAGCCTGTACTTTAATTTGCCATTCTAATTCTTTTTTTTTTCTAAAAATAGCCCCCAAGGACGTTTGCCATCTATTTCTACATGATCTATAACTATAAAATGAAACTGATGAGCAATAAATTCACTAATATGTTTTGCTAAGACATTGTTTGTTTTATTTTTCTTTATGGAATATTCATGTTCATAGATTCTTTATGACAGCATTCTCTCTGTTTTCCCTATATACAAAATAGGACAAGAATTACACATTGCTAAATATACTACTGCTTTAGATTTACAATTATATTTACTTTTCAAATAATATTTTTTATTCCTCAAATAAAAAGTATATCCTTCTTTAATTTTGAAACACCAATTGCAGGCTCCACATTTCTTCATTCCTTTTATGAAATTTCTATTTTTCGTCATAATATTAGGTTCATTTTTTAATATATCTTTAAAACTTCTACCTTTTCTATAAATTATTTTTGGTATATCACCCAAATGTTTTTTACATTGTGGGTCATCCATAAGTATTGACCAATTATTAGTAAATATTTCTCTTAATAATTAATGCTCTTGAGAATAAGTAATAATTAGAGCCTTTTCAAAATTTTCTTTTTCGGCCTCATATCCACTATTTATAATATGGCCATTAAATATATTACTACTAGCATTCTCTACTAATTTTTGTTTATATAAAATAGGTTTAAAATGACCATTTAACCTTGTATTAGGTACTTCTAATATTAATGAATCGATTAATGCTTGTGGATAACATTTACTAATAAACACCTTTCTCAAAAAAATCACATTCTATTTCAAATTGATGAAAATTAGTAATCATTCGAGCAGCTCTCACTAGTTGTCCTTTTATTACAGATTTTTTCTGATGTTCGGGATTGGAACTAGTATAGTGAAGAAAGCTGTTCGAAAATAATTCTTTTCTGTGGATAGCTGCAATATATGTTTCATTCAATAAATCTTTCATAAGATGTACATCTAAGTAGTTGATACTATGTTCATTAATATTCCATGTAAATTTTAAAACCTCTGTGGTTTGATTAATATATATTAAAAATTCATTTAAAATTTCTAAATTACCATCCCAAATAAGACATATATCATCTTGGAAACGGTGATAAGATTTAATAAATGAAAAATATTGACTATTAAAGATATAGGTTCATAGGTTCATAGGTTGATACTAGGCTATCTGCCCTAGGGCATCTATAAGCCTAGCCAGAGTGTGTTTGGCTTTCACCACCCTTTTAGATTAGTTGACTGTGCCTCTGTATAGTAGGTCACAGAAAGTAGCCCTTTTAAGGTTAGTTTACTGTACCTCTGTCAAGCAGGGACACAGAAGAGATCCCAGGGGTAAACCTACGATCTCCCATCCACTCATCACAATTTCTCTTGAAGAGGGTCAGTGAGGGGCTCTGCCTAACATGGATTGGGGTTTTGTTCCAGAGTGAGGGGAGCCTCCGGGATATGAATCTGTCCCTCCAGCATGTCCTATTTATTTCTGTGCTGAGGTTTAAGTCCCTGGAGCGTGTAGCTCTAAGGGATTTGGATTTCCTGAGGTGAAGCATGCACATTAATTCTGGGTTGGACATGGCTTTATACGTCAGACACAGATCGCCTCTGAGTAGGCGGTACGCAACTGAGTAGAGCTGGGGTTTCTTTAGCTGAACTGCATAGGGCATCTGTTTGAGCCCCTTGATCCTCTTGGTGAGATACTTTTGGGGTCTTTCCAGTTGCTGAAGGTGTCGGGTAAGGTACATCCCAAATGGGGCATTGTACTCAATTATGGGCCTGATAAGTGATCAGTAGAGGGGCACAATGACCTCTCTTGATCTAGATGTGAACCCTTTCATGATAAGGTGGGCTATATAGAAGGTTTTTCTAACCACTTTGTCAACGTGATTGTCAAAGGAGAGATTGCTATCAACTTGGGTCCCCAAGTCCCTAATTACTTCTTCCGTACTTAATGGGTTACCACCTATGTGGTAATTTGTGGGCACTTTGTTTTTCCCAAAGGGGATGACTATGCACTTTTTGGCATTTAGCTTTAGGCCATGGCTCTGGCACCAGTTATCCATCTCTGTGAGACCCATTTGGAGGATGCTTGTGTCAGCCGGAGAGTCGATTACAGCACCCAGTTTGCAGTCATCTGCGAACATGGTCAGCCATAGTCCACCCATGTTAGCCTGTACCTCGGAGAAATATATACCGAACAAGAGAGGTCCCAGGACTGAGCCTTGTGGGACACCACTTGCAACTGGTTTAGAGTCTGACATGGCACCTGCTATTCTAACCATGTGGGTTCTATCCCTGAGCCAGTTTGCAACCCATCTTGTGACATAGGAGTTGATATTTAAGCTGGTGAGCTTATTTATGATGCCTGAGTGGGGTATTGTGTCAAAGGCTTTTGCGAGGTCCAGGTAGGCTGTGTGGACTACCTTCCCTTCATCTATGGCTTTGGTAACTGTTTCAAAGAAGTCGACCAGGTTCAAGAGGCAAGATCTGCCCTTAACGAAGCTGAATTGGGTAGGATCCAGTGTCTGGAGGTTCCCAATGTCTTTGTTTATGATTTCCATGATGATACGCTCCATAGCTTTGCAGGCCAGGCCAGTCAGGCTTATAGGACGATAGTTTCCGGTGTCTGTTGTGGCACCACCTTTGTGGAGTGGGACCACTGCTGCTGTACGCCATTCCTTGGGTACATATCCTGTAGTAAAGCTGAGATTGAACAGTGACTTTATATGAGGGTTTAGTTCTTCTTGGAGCTCGTGTGAGATGCAGCCCAGGGCACCGTCTGGTCCCATTGATGCTGTGTTTTTTGCTTTGGAGACTGCAGCTCTCACCTGTGCATCTGTGATCTCAGGAAGGCTACACTCTGTTGGGATAGACATTTGCTCTTTTGGGGGGAAGGGGGAGAGAAGTTTGCACTGAACCTTTCTGCCAGGATGTTGGCAATGTCTGTGGGTTCAGTGTATTTTTTGTCATTTTGCACTAACTCAGAGCATATCTGGGAGTTGCCTCCTAGGTTTCTGACATAACTAAAGAAGGTCTCGTGATTATCTTTAGTGTCTTGAGCAATTTTTCTTTCGAAGCTGGCCTTAGATGATTTTATGAGGGGTCATAGTTTTTTGCTAGTACTGATCAGTGACGCCTTTCCTTTTTGGGATTTTGCTCTGTCATGTAGTAGCTTTCTCCTTCTGTTGTATAGCTTATTTATGGCTGGGGTCCACCAGACAGGTCTCCTGCCTTTGGAGGAGTGAGTCTTGGTTTTATTTGGGATAGCATGCTCCATGCATTCCTGTAGGTGTCCATAGAATGCTTTTGTAAAGGATTCTGCATTTTGGGCCATATTTTCCACTGGCCCGGGGCTTTGAAGGATTCCACCTCAGTTTTGAGAAGTGTGAAGTTTGCTTTTGGGAAGTTCTTCACTGTGGTTTCCTTGGCTAGGGATGGAATATGGATGTCCAGTGAGATTTGTTTATGGTCTGATCTTACCAATGAGGGGTATACCTCTGGTGTGGAAAATAGAGACCCCATGTTGGTGATGACCAGATCCAATATGTTTTCTCCTCTTGTGGGAGTGGTGACCAGTTGTTCCATAGCATTTGAGTTTATAAATTCTAGGAACCATTGGGTGAGGGTGTTTGGGCTTGAGTAGTTTTCCCAATCGATGTTTGGGTAGTTGAAGTCACCTAATATAATAGTGTTTGGAGAGACCTTCATATTCTCCAGTGTTCTCAGGAAAGCCAAGTGAGGTTCCTGTGTTTGGGAGGGTGGTCTGTAGCAGGCTACAAACTGAAAGGCAGTTTTTCCCACTGTTAGTTGCACATGGATGGTCTCCCATGCTTCGTGCAGTGCCACTAACCTGGAGGTGTGGGTATCTTTGATAAATATGGATACTCCCCCTCCTTTTGTGGTTCGGTCTGAGTTTTGGGGCCGGAAAACATGGTATGAAGTATAACCTGTTAGTGCCTAGGTGCTCTCAGGAGCCTTGAACCAGGTTTCTGTTACTGCACAGATATCAATATTCTCCATACTGAGGAGAGTCTCGAGTGCATGCATCTTGAGGTTTAGACTTCTGGCGTTGAGCAGCATTACCCTTAGTTTTTTTTTCTTTGTGTTGTCTATGGGGGTGGATTTGTCTTTTGAGCCTTGCCTAAAAAAGGCACTATGGGGGAGGCAAGAGCCTTTGCCAGTATTCAAAAACCCAGGGGTGACAGGTGCAAGCTGTCCCTAGCGAAGCAACGTGGCTTGTCTAGCATGTCATCCCAGGCTGACAGACACTGGATCCCCTTTGAATGACACCAATACTTTAGCCAATTGTTAAAATTGATCATTTTGTCTTTATACTGTGGCATCATTCTTGGTGAGGGTAAGATGCTACTCAAGGTCAGGGTCATACCGGATTGGGCTACATGATCAAAGAGCTCCTGTACATCTTTTTTCATGTAGTCCAGGGAGGTATGTCTCAGGTCATTCACACCAGCATGGACAATGACAGAGTCATATTTGTACTTGCTTTGGGGTGACCTGAGTGCTTATGTTATGTGGCGGATCCTGGTACCCGACAGGCAGCTTACAGTAATCTTCTCCTTGTTCAGCCTGGTGAGTGGGACGTCAGTGTGTCTGACAATAGAGTCACTTATTACAAGTGTATTAGGTGTGTTGTTTAGCCTTAAGGGCTGTGATTGTGTGGCACACTGACTTTGTGAGCTATGTGCTACGTGGATATTGTTTTGTGGTAGGTGTTGCTTGGATGTCTGCTTTGGAGGTCTCTGCTGCTTAGGCAGATTTTTATTTAGAGCCTCCGAGTATGTTTTTGTGTGTTTATGTGTTTGGTTTGCTGATGCGATAGGTCTATGTGAGACTGGATTTGTGGTGTGTGTGGTTACCTTCTCCTCCTGACAGGCTGTGCCAGTACTGGGTTGAGAGAGCTTAGCCTCCAGTTTGGCTATATAGTTGCATATCTCACATATATTTGAGCTTGTTGGGAGGAGGAGAGGGTGGTCTGTATACATAAAGCAGTTGTAACATTGCCTCAAGATTCCCAGATTCACCAGCTGGACTGGAGAGTAAACTCGAAACTGACCTTTGGACATGCCTGAATAATATAGGGAACTACTTATTGACTGATAAGAAAGAACCAATAGGGAGCTAGTGCTTAGAAGGAGTATAAGAGGATGTAGTGCTTTAGTTTGTGTTTACCTATGAGATTACTTATACAAGCAAGTGCAGGGCTTTAGAATGAAAATAGAGTGCTTAATTAGAGATTTAGAGCAGTTCTAAGGGAAAAAGTGAAGAGCAGACTTTGTGGAGCCGGGAATAGTTTAAACCTGTTTAAGCGGCGCTGCCTGACACTGCTCTGAGTGCAAGACCGCGCAAAAAGAGAGTTGCAGGGTTTTAAGAGAGAGAGATCAAGGAGTTTAGAATTGACCCAAAATGGCTAATAAAACTACAGCTTCTAGGCAATGACCACTCACTACAGGGACAGGCAGGCTGCTCAGTGTTAACCACTGCCACTGGTGAACACAGCGACTTCCCTTTAGCCCAAGCAAGCACTGGCCTCCAAGAAACTTACAAACAGTTCAGAACAGCAAATCTGTAACTGAACTTTCTTAAATTTCAGGAAGTGGGAAAAAAGCAAGATTTTTTTGTTTTTTCTTTTTTTGTTTTAGTTTAAAGGTAGCAGAGATAGACAAGTAGCAAAATATTCACAACAGTGCAATAAATGTCCCCACACTTGAGTGCTAGGCCAAGGTAAAATGCAATTTTAAGAGAAAAAAAATTGATTTTAAATTAAGTGCAACACAGGAAATGCAGTAAACAGGCTCTAGGTGTGTTCTAAATACTGTTTCTAATACAGATATAACATTTAGCAAGCCAGAAAATGCCGAAAAGTAGGCGGCAAAGCAGTAATTCTAATAAAAAAATCAGAAGAAAATACTTAAAATCTCAAAAGTGGTTCCTTTCTTCTCTCAGCATTTTTTCCCCTTGGTAGGTTCTTCAGCAACAACTAACAAGCCTAGAAAGACACCAAAACCATGAGTTTTTGAGGAAAGAGAATATTTTTTCTCCTAGAATACCATGACAACCTTAAGGGCTGTGATTGTGTGGCACACTGACTTTGTGAGCTACATGCTATGTGGATATTGTTTTGTGGTAGGTGTTGCTTGGATGTCTGCTTTGGAGGTCTCTGCTGCTTAGGCAGATTTTTATTTAGAGCCTCCTAGTATGTTTTTGTGTGTTTATGTGTTTGGTTTGCTGATGCGATAGGTCTATTTGAGACTGGATTTGTGGTGTGTGTGGTTACCTTCTCCTTTTGACAGGCTGTGCCAGTACTGGGTTGAGAGAGCTTAGCCTCCAGTTTGGCTATATAGTTGCATCTCTCACATATATTTGAGCTTGTTGGGAGGAGGAGAGTGTGGTCTGTATATATAAGGCAGTTGTAACATTGCCTCAAGATTCCCAGATTCACCAGCTGGACTGAAGAGTAAACTCAAAACTGACCTTTGGACATGCCTGAATAATATAGGGAACTACTTATTGACTGATAAGAAAGAACCAATAGGGAGCTAGTGCTTAGAAGGAGTATAAAAAGATATAGTGCTTCAGTTTGTGTTTACCTATGAGATTACTTATACAAGCAAGTGCAGGGCTTTAGAATGAAAATAGAGTGCTTAATTAGAGATTTAGAGCAGTTCTAAGGGAAAAAGTAAAGAGCAGACTTTGTGGAGCCGGGAATAGTTTAAACCTGTTTAAGTGGTGCTGCCTGACACTGCTCTGAGTGCAAGACCGCGCAAAAAGAGAGTTGCAGGGTTTTAAGAGAGAGAGATCAAGGAGTTTAGAATTGACCCAAAATGGCTAATAAAACTACAGCTTCTAGGCAGTGACCACTCACTACAGGGACAGGCAGGCTGCTCAGTGTTAACCACTGCCACTGGTGAACACAGCGACTTCCCTTTAGCCCAAGCAAGCACTGGCCTCCAAGAAACTTACAAACAGTTCAGAACAGCAAATCTGTAACTGAACTTTCTTAAATTTCAGGAAGTGGGAAAAAAGCAAGATTTTTTTGTTTTTTCTTTTTTTGTTTTAGTTTAAAGGTAGCAGAGATACACAAGTAGCAAAATATTCACAACAGTGCAATAAATGACCCCACACTTGAGTGCTAGGCCAAGGTCAGGTAAAATGCAATTTTAAGAGAAAAAAAAATGATTTTAAATTAAGTGCAACACAGGAAATGCAGTAAACAGGCTCTAGGTGTGTTCTAAATACTGTTTCTAATACAGATATAACATTTAGCAAGCCAGAAAACGCCGAAAAGTAGGCGGCAAAGCAGTAATTCTAATAAAAAAATCAGAAGAAAATACTTAAAATCTCAAAAGTGGTTCCTTTCTTCTCTCAGCATTTTTTCCCCTTGGTAGGTTCTTCAGCAACAACTAACAAGCCTAGAAAGACACCAAAACCATGAGTTTTTGAGGAAAGAGAATATTTTTTCTCCTAGAATACCATGACAACCTTAAGGGCTGTGATTGTGTGGCACACTGACTTTGTGAGCTACGTGCTATGTGGATATTGTTTTGTGGTAGGTGTTGCTTGGATGTCTGCTTTGGAGGTCTCTGCTGCTTAGGCAGATTTTTATTTAGAGCCTCCTAGTATGTTTTTGTGTGTTTATGTGTTTGGTTTGCTGATGCGATAGGTCTATTTGAGACTGGATTTGTGGTGTGTGTGGTTACCTTCTCCTCCTGACAGGCTGTGCCAGTACTGGGTTGAGAGAGCTTAGCCTCCAGTTTGGCTATATAGTTGCATCTCTCACATATATTTGAGCTTGTTGGGAGGAGGAGAGTGTGGTCTGTATATATAAGGCAGTTGTAACATTGCCTCAAGATTCCCAGATTCACCAGCTGGACTGGAGAGTAAACTCAAAACTGACCTTTGGACATGCCTGAATAATATAGGGAACTACTTATTGACTGATAAGAAAGAACCAATAGGGAGCTAGTGCTTAGAAGGAGTATAAAAAGATATAGTGCTTCAGTTTGTGTTTACCTATGAGATTACTTATACAAGCAAGTGCAGGGCTTTAGAATGAAAATAGAGTGCTTAATTAGAGATTTAGAGCAGTTCTAAGGGAAAAAGTAAAGAGCAGACTTTGTGGAGCCGGGAATAGTTTAAACCTGTTTAAGTGGCGCTGCCTGACACTGCTCTGAGTGCAAGACCGCGCAAAAAGAGAGTTGCAGGGTTTTAAGAGAGAGAGATCAAGGAGTTTAGAATTGACCCAAAATGGCCAATAAAACTACAGCTTCTAGGCAGTGACCACTCACTACAGGGACAGGAAGGCTGCTCAGTGTTACCCACTGCCACTGGTGAACACAGAGACTTCCCTTTAGCCCAAGCAAGCACTGGCCCCCAAGAAACTTACAAACAGTTCAGAACAGCAAATCTGTAACTGAACTTTCTTAAATTTCAGGGTGTGGGAAAAAAGCAAGATTTTTTTGTTTTTTCTTTTTTTGTTTTAGTTTAAAGGTAGCAGAGATACACAAGTAGCAAAATATTCACAACCGTGCAATAAATGACCCCACACTTGAGTGCTAGGCCAAAGTCAGGTAAAATGCAATTTTAAGAGAACAAAAACGATTTTAAATTAAGTGCAACACAGGAAATGCAGTAAACAGGCTCTAGGTGTGTGCTAAATACTGTTTCTAATACAGATATAAACTTTAGCAAGCCAGAAAACACCAAAAAGTAGGCGGCAAAGAAGTAATTCTAATACAAAAATCAGAAGAAAATACTTAAAATCTCAAAAGTGGCTCCTTTCTTCTCTCAGCATTTTTTCCCCTTGGTAGGTGCTTCAGCAACAACTAACAAGCCTAGAAAGACACCAAAACCATGAGTTTTTGAGGAAAGAGAATATTTTTTCTCCTAGAATACCATGACAAGGTTTGCATATGTGCCTCCACATGGAAAACCCATTGCAATACCTTTTTTCTGTAAAAAATATTTTTATCAAACATTAAAAAATTATTATTTAATACAATTTCCAAAAGATCTATTATAAGATTAATTAATTCTTGAATAACACCATATTCCACCAATAATTCATTAGCCCATTCTAGTCCTATTGTTTGTGGTATAACTGTGTATAAATCGCATACGTCTATACTTATTAATATTTCACTTTTGTTAAATTTAACATGATTCATATGTTCTAAAAATGTCCATGAGTCTTTCCATATATATTTTTCTTTTTTTATAATTTTTTTTAACTCATAGTCGACATATTTAGCACAAACTGATGTAATAGAATCTCTTCCATCTACTAATGGTCGCAATAGTGGATCTCTTACATTTTTATGAATTTTTGGATTTCCAGAAAATACAGGAATTCTGGGGGTTATAATATTGAGATAATTAAATAAATTTATATCTATATGTCTATCTAAAAACAAATCATATATCTGAGCGTATATTTTTTATACGCTATATTTAATTCATTTATAGATATCTGTTCATAAGTGTCAGTTTCCAAAATTGAATTGAATTTATTATTATTATACAATTCATTACTCATAATAACAGCTCCTCCACCTTTAGCTGGCTTCATGATCCTAATATTTTCATTTTTTAGTCTTATTAAAATATTTTGTTCTTCAGGGTTTAAATTTGATAAAATGTCAGATTCTTTCCCAAATTTATCTAAACATTTTAATTGATATTCACACATTTTCTCATATAATAAAAGTTTTGGATGTAAATGTAGATTATAAGTACTACTAATATTGAATTTACTAGACTCATTATAAATGTTATCATGATATATCAAAGTAAAATTAATTTTCCTTAAAAATAATTTTATATCTATCATTACAGAAGTAAAATCAAAAGGTTTTGATGGCACAAAATTGTAGCCTTTAGCTAGTAAATTGGCTACATCTTGATTAACTTCTATCTTGGAAAAATTAAAGAATTTAAAATCACCACCTTCATTGACTACAATATGCTCAAAATCTTCACACATTCCTCCATTAATATTACTTGCAGAAATATTATGCAAAACATTATGTTCATCTGAACTCAATAAACAATTATATTGGTTATCGTCCCTCATTATTATATTACTGCTGGGCATGTGCAATTCATGCCAAGCATTATGTTCATATGGATCCGACCATCAATTTAAGTTCTCCACTGTTTGTCTTTGGGTTTGGCCCCTTGAAACCCCGCTGATTGATGGTTAAAATAAGGGTTTTTATTTTTTAGTCTTTCGGACCTTCTCAACTCCGGAAATTCTTCTTCGTATGTCAAGTCTATTTCGTGACCAAAGTCTCTATGTTGCTCCAAATCTCTAGGCTCATCAGTTCTGATGTTATTATTAAATTTATTATTGTAGGCATATGATTTACTTTTTCTTTGCGCTCCTGGTGGCTTTGGATACACCATACCATTCGCATACTGATTAAGATCTCTTTCTAATTTATTCATTTTGCCAATTTTTAATTTTGCTATGTGTTGCTCAATTGTATTATATATCCTGAGCATCTTGTATTGTATATTAATATAAGAAACATCAGTCCTAATGTCTTTATTAAGTTGGTCCAAATCTACCATGAGTTGATCGATATCCATTTGGTTGTATTTTATTATTAAATTAAGCAATTCTTTTCCACTCTTATCAAACAATTGCAACAATTCTGTATGAAATGGAGAATTGTAAACTAAACCTGTGGGGAAGCGCCAAAACTGCAACACCTTAAGAATGATATTATGTTTAATACATTACTTTAAATAAGCATTCTCCAATTGCAATTTTTTACATTTAAGCAATTTATAGTCATAGTCATTTAATTTTGAGTCAAGTGAAGTAGTACCTTTACTCAGCCTGCCAGAAAAAGCGAACGATGATTCCAACCGTTCATTCAAAACTGGAATTTCATTTCTCATGCTTTCTTTATTTCTGAAAAAATGTCCTGTGGCATGAGATGGCTGGTAAATTCTATGATTACCTTGTGCTTCCAATTCAATATTTTGTCTCTGGTTTACTACACCAGTCTTAGGATTATTTTCCTGATTGGATTGATTCTCCTTTACTAGGCATGCAGGCATTAAATTAAAATTACAGGCTTCAGTAGTTGTTTGGATATGCACAGCATCATTGACGCTATCAATATTTACACCATTGAGTCTCTCATATAAACCATCCACCCGCTGAGAAAGTTTGAGAATTTAAGCTGTTAGATTACCAAATGACCCTTCGGTCCTATTAGGAACATCCTCCAGATGTACGGCACTTGCGCTCTCATTAGTAGACGATATACTCCAAAAAAAAACTAAACAAACTGGATATAAAACCAAAGCGAAACGCCACCAACTGGATACGATGTAAATTTATTATACAAATAAAACGAACTTCAGTTTTAACATTTAACAAACAAATAATGAATGTGAGTGCTTTCATTTAAACAATATTAAACTTCATCAGACAATACATTTAAAATCAAAACGTCACTTCGTTTTATAACTTCCTGTAAAATTCAAAAAAGCCCGCCAAAAGGCTCTCTGAATTCGCGCAAGCCAAGTAGATTAAAATGTGGAAACAGAATCTAATAGTTACCAACCCATAAATATTCGCTAAAAAATGTAAATATATAATTGTGCTATAAATCATTAACCAGATTATGTGTGGAATAATACTTTAAAATAAATATTCTCTTATTATATAAAAATTGATATAAATATAAATATATAGTTCAAATAAATAAATAAATTACATTCATACTTACTTCCCATATTATATTAAATTATCAAATTTTATTATGAATTAGTTAATAAATATATATTGTATGGTAATTTATAATAGTATAATAAAAATCCATAATTAAATATGTTAATAAAACATTAATTTTAATCTTTGATTTTCTTTCTATTCAATGCCTTCAATTTTAAAATTGGGGCTATTGAACTATGTTCATTAATTCCCGGCCATGTATCAGCATATACTTTAATTTGCCATTCTAATTCTTTTTTTTTTCCTAAAAATAGCCCCCAAAGACATTTGTCATCTATTTCTACATGATCGATAACTATAAAATGAAATTGATGATCAATAAATTCACTAATATGTTTTGCTAAGGCATTGTTTGTTTTATTTTCTTTATGGAATATTCATGTTCATAGATTCTTTGTGATAGCATTCTCTCTGTTTTCCCTATATAAAAAATAGGGCAAGAATTATACATTGCTAAATATACTACTGCTTTAGATTTACAATTATATTTACTTTTCAAATAATATTTTTTATTCCTAAAATAAAAAGTATATCCTTCTTTAATTTTGAAACACCAATTGCAGGCTCCACATTTCTTCATTCCTTTTATTAAATTTCTATTTTTCGTCATAATATTAGGTTCATTTTTTGATATATCTTTTAAACTTCTACCTTTTCTATAAATTATTTTTGGTACATCACCCAAATGTTTTTTACATTGTGGGTCATCCATAAGTATTGGGGGCTATTTTTAGAACAAAAAGAATTAGAATGGCAAATTAAAGTACAGGCTGACACATGGCCGGGAATTAATGAACGTAGTTCAATAGTCCCAATTTTAAAATTGAAGGCATTGAATAGAAAGAAAATCAAAGATTAAAATTAATGTTTTATTAACATATTTAATTATGGATTTTTATTAAAGTATTATAAATTACCATACAATATCTATTTATTAACTAATTCATAATAGAATTTGATAATTTAATATGATATGGGAAGTAAGTACGAATGTGATTTATTTATTTATTTTAACTATATATTTATATTTAGATCAATTTTTATATAATAAGATAATATTTATTTTAAAGTATTATTGCCCTCGATAATCTGGCTAATGCCTTATAGCACAATTATATATTTACATTTTTTTAGCGAATATTTATGGGTTGGTAACTATTAGATTCTATTTCCACATTTTAATCTACTAGGCATGCACAAATTCAGAGAGCCTTTTGGCTGGCTTTTTTGAATTTTACAGGAAGTTATAAAAGGAAGTGACGTTTTGATTTTAAATGTATTGTCTTATAAAGTTTAATATTGATTAAACAAAAGCGCTCACATTTATTATTTGTTCGTTAAATGTTAAAACTGAAGTTCGTTTTATTTGTATAATAAATTTACACCGTATCCAGTTGGTGGCTTTTTGCTTTGGTTTTATATCCAGTTTGTTTCATTTTTTTTGGAGTATATCATCTACTAATGAGAGCGAAAGTGCCGTAACATCTGGAAGATGCTCCTAATAGGACCGAAGGGTCGATTGGTAATCTAACAGCTTTAATTCTCAAACTTTCTCAGCAAGTGGATGGTTTTTATGAGAGACTCAATGCTGTAAATATTGATAGTGTCAATGATGCTGTGCATATCCGAACAACTACTGAAGCCTGTAATTTTAATTTAATGCCTGCATGCCTAGGAAAGGAGAATCAATCCAATCAGGAAAATAATCCTAAGACTGGTGTAGTAAACCAGAGACAAAATATTGAATTGCAAGCACAAGGTAATAATACAATTTACCAGCCATCTCATGCCACAGGACATTTTTTCAGAAATAAAGAAAGCATGAGAAATGAAATTCCGGTTTTGAATGAATGGTTGGAATCATCGTTCACTTTTTCTGGTGGGCTGAATAAAGGTACTACTTCACTTGACTCAAAATGAAATGACTATGACTATAAATTGCTTAAATGTAAAAAATTGCAATTGTAGAATGCTTATTTAAAGGAATGTATTAAACATAATATCATTCCTAAGGGGTTGCGGTTTTGGCGCTTCCCCACAGGTTTAGTTTGCAATTCTCCATTTCGTACAGAATTGTTGCATTTGTTTGATAAGAGCGGAAAAGAATTGTTTAATTTAATAATAAAATACAACCAAATGGATATCGATCAACTCATAGTAGATTTGGACAGACTTGATAAAGACATTAGGTCTGATGTTTCTTATGATGATATACAATATGAGATGCTCAAGATATATAATACAATTGAGCAACACATAGAAAAATTAAAAATTGGCAAAATGAATAAATTAGAAAGAGATCTTAATCAGTATGCGAATGGTATGGCTTATCCAAAGCCACCAGAAGCACAAAGAAAAAGTAAATCATATGCTTACAATAATAAATTTAATAATAACATCAGAACTGATGAGCCTAGAGATTTGGAGCAACATAGACTTTGTTCATGAAATAGACTTGACATACAAAGAAGAATTTCCGGAGTTGAGAAGATTCGAAAGACTAAAAAATAAAAACCCTTATTTTATCCATCAATCAGCGGGGTTTCAAGGGGCCAAACCCAAAGACAAACAGTGGAGAACTTAAATCGATGGTCGGATCCATATGAACATAACGCTTGGTATGAATTGCACATGTCCAGCAGTAATATAATAATGAGGGACAATAACTAATATAATTGTTTATTGAGTTTAGATGAACATAATGTTTTGCATAATATTTCTGAAAGTAATATTAATGGAGGAATGTGATGTGTGAAGATTTTAAGCATATTTTAGTCAATGAAGGTGGTGATTTTAAAGTCTTTAATTTTTCCAAGATAGAAGTTAATTAAGATGCAGCCAATTTACTAGTTAAAGGCTACACTTTTGTGCCATCAAAACCTTTTGATTTTACTTCTGTAATGATAGGTATAAAATAATTTTTAAGGAAAATGAACTTTACTTTGATATATCACGATAAAATGTATAATGAGTCTAGTAAATTCAATATTAGTAGTACTTATAATCCACCTTTACATCCAAAACTTTTATTATATGAGAAAATGTGTGAATATTAATTAAAATGTTTAGATAAATTTGGGAAAGAATCTGACATTTTTACTGCAGTGGTGGCGCTGCTGTAGCGTTGTCACCTCACAGTTAGACGTTGCCCGATCGATTCTCAGTTAGAGCGTCTTCTGTGTGGTGACATGCGTGAATGGGCATTCCTTCGTTGAAGGTTGTGCATTAGGCCCAGCAAGCCAGCACGTAAAACTCTACTGCCAATCATTAGCAGACCGGAGTTCTGCTGTGGCGACCCCTAACCAGGAAAAGCCGAAAGACACAAAAAACCCTGAAGAACAAAATATTTTAATAAGACTAAAAAATGAAAATATTAGGATCATGAAGCCAGATAAAGGTGGAGGAGCTGTTATAATGAGTAATGAATTGTATAATAATAATTTAAATTCAATTTTGGAAACTGACACTTATGAACAGATATCTATAAATGAATTAAATATAGCATATAAAAAAATATACGCTCAGATACATGATTTTTTTTAGATAGACGTATAGATATAAATTTATTTAATTATCTCAATATTATAACCCCCAGAATTCCTGTATTTTTTGGAAATCAAAAAATTCATAAAAATGTAAGAGATCCACCTATGTGACCATTAGCAGATGGAAGAGATTCTATTACGTCAGCTTGTGCTAAATATGTTGACTATGAGTTAAAAAAGATTATAAAAAAAGAAAAATATAAATGTAAAGACTCATGGACATTTTTAGAACATATGAATCATGTTAAATTTAATAAAAGTGATATATTAATAACTATAGATGTATGCGATTTATACACAGTTATACCACAAACAATAGGACTAGAATGGGCTAATGAATTATTGGTGGAATATGGTGTTAATCAAGAATTAATTAATCTTATAATATATCTTTTGGAAATTGTATTAAATAATAATTTTTAATGTTTGATAAAAAATATTTTTTACAGAAAAAAGGTATTGCAATGGGTTCTCCATGTGGAGGCACATATGCAAACCTTGTCATGGTATTCTGGGAGAAAAAATATATCTTTAATAGTCAATATTTTTCATTTATTTAATCTTATCACCATTTCCAAGATGATATATGTCTTATTTGGGATGGTAATTTAGAAATTTTAAATGAATTTTTAATATATATTAATCAAACCACATATTTTTTTAAATTTACATGGAATATTAATGAACATAGTATCAATTACATAGATGTACATCTTATGAAAGATTTATCGAATGAAACATATATTGCAGCTATCCACAGAAAAGAATCATTTTCGAACAGCTTTCTTCACTATACTAGTTCCCATCCTGAACATCAGAAAAAATCTGTAATAAAAGGACAACTAGTGAGAGCTGCTCGAATGATTACTAATTTTCATCAATTTGAAATAGAATGTGATTTTTTGAGAAAGATGTTTATTAATAAATGTTATTCACAAGCATTGATCGATTCATTAATATTAGAAGTAACTAATAAAAGGTTAAATGGTCATTTTAAACCTATTTTATATAAACAAAAATTAGTAGAGAATGCTAGTAGTAATATATTTAATGACCATATTATAAATAGTGGATATGAGGCCGAAAAAAAAATTTTGAAAAGGCTCTAATTATTACTTATTCTCAAGATCATTATTTATTAAGAGAAATATTTACTAATAATTGGTCAATATTTATGGATGACCCACAATGTAAAAAACATTTCGGTGATGTACCAAAAATAATTTATAGAAAAGGTAGAAGTTTTAAAGATATATTAAAAAATTAACCTAATATTATGACGAAATTAGAAATTTAATAAAAGGAATGAAGAAATGTGGAGCCTGCAATTGGTGTTTCATAATTAAAGAAGGATATACTTTTTATTTGAGGAATAAAAAATATTATTTGAAAAGTAAATATAATTGTAAATCTAAAGCAGTCGTATATTTAGCAATGTGTAATTCTTGTTCTATTTTTATATAGGGAAAACAGAGAGAATGCTATCACAAAGAATCTATGAACATGAATATTCCATAAAGAAAAATAAAACAAACAATGCCTTAGCAAAACATATTAGTGAATTTATTGATCATCAATTTCATTTTATAGTTCTAGATCATGTAGAAATAGATGACAAATGTCCTTGGGGGCTATTTTTAGAACAAAAAGAATTAGAATGTCAAATTAAAGTACAGGCTGATACATGGCCAGGAATTAATGAACGTAGTTCAAGAGCCCCAATTTTAAAATTGAAGGCATTGAATAGAAAGAAAATCAAAGATTAAAATTAATGTTTTATTAACATATTTAATTATGGATTTTTATTAAACTATTATAAATTACCATACAATATATATTTATTAAATATAATATATTTATTTATTAGAATGTCAAATTAAAGTACAGGCTGATACATGGCCAGGAATTAATAAACGTAGTTCAAGAGCCCCAATTTTAAAATTGAAGGCATTGAATAGAAAGAAAATCAAAGATTAAAATTAATGTTTTATTAACATATTTAATTATGGATTTTTATTAAACTATTATAAATTACCATACAATATATATTTATTAACTAATTCATAATAGAATTTGATAATTTAATATAATATGGGAAGTAAGTATGAATGTGATTTATTTATTTATTTTAACTATATATTTATATTTATATCAATTTTTATATAATAAGAGAATATTTATTTTAAAGTAATATTCCCCACATAATCTGGCTAATGATCTATAGCACAATTATAATTTACATTTTTAGCGAATATTTATGGGTTGGTAACTATTAGATTCTACTTCCACATTTTAATCTACTAGGCATGCGCGAATTCAGAGAGCCTTTTGGCGGGCTTTTTTGAATTTTACAGGAAGTTATAAAAGGAAGTGATGTTTTGATTTTAAATGTATTGTCTGATGAAGTTTAATATTGATTAAACAAAAGCACTCACATTCATTATTTGTTCGTTAAATGTTAAAACTGAAGTTTGTTTTATTTGTATAATAAATTTACATTGTATCCAGTTGGTGGCTTTTCGCTTTGGTTTTATATCCATTTCTGAGGAAGTGCCACCTTTGTGGAGAGGAAGGATGGAGGATTTTTTCCACAGGGAGGGGACATAAGACTCTTTGATGGATCAATTAATGATTATTGAGACGGGGCAGGCAAGTGAGTCAGCAGACATTTTTAGAAATTCATTAGGAAGATTGTCTGCAGAGGGGAAATATGGCCTGAGCTTGCACAGGAGGGATTTGATAAAGGAGGTAGAAACCGGTTGAAGGGAAAATGTGGAGTGACAGGTAATAAGAGGCTGAGAGAGAGGAGGGGAGATGGAGGGAATTTGTTATTGATGGAAGCTATGATATCAATGAAGTACAGGTTAAACTGAGTTGCTTTGTCAGGGGAGGTACTAACACAGGATGTTTGGGAGGAGGACTGACTTGCTGAGTTTAGGAATTTTTTGATATGTGCAGAAGGTTTTTGGACTGGATTTATGCTGATTTTTGTGGCTTTGCATTTAACTGTTCTTATTTTGGTCTAAATTAACCTGTTTCTTTACAAGGTTACACCGTGCTTTGAAATGCTGTAAATTACTGTGAGTCGTATATGTTTTAGGCAAGTTGGCCAAGCTTTGTCTCTTTTTTGTATGTGTGATCTAGTATAGACAGAAAGCCAGTCAGTATAGCTAGTTTTGACTCTTTTCCTTCTGGTGTGAGCTAAACTGTCTAAAGTGTTTAGAAATGTAGAATTTAATTGTTCAACTGCATCATCTAGTGCTATCTATTTAAGGAAAGACCAATTGATGGAATTTAGTACATTTGTAAAGGCCTGGTGGTCAAAGTTGGATAGATTATGTACTGTCTTGTTAGGTGTGTTGTCTACATGAATGTAAAATAAGTCCAGTTCTACATATGGGGTGGTGATCACTAATAGAGGCTGGAAGTGCTTTGGATTGAGATAAATTGTTAGGATGGGAGACCAAAATCCAATCAATTATTGAGCCATTTTGGTTTGTGGAACTTGTAAAGGTTAGGTGAGTAATTACCTGAGAAAATCCTAATAGGATTATGCCAGCTGTGGAAAATTGTAAGTTAATTTTCTGCCAGACAATATTGAGATCACCTAATATTATTGTTTCTAGGAGATATTTTGTCATACCCAAGATAGGATACTTTCCAGAGTTGATACGTTATTGCAAGGGGGTATGTATAAAGCTATAATGTAGAGACTTTTATCATTGTTTAATTTAAGGTAGGCAATCAATAGTTCAGCTTCATCAAAGGAGGGTACGGCTAGGTTGTGAGGGGTTAGGGAAACAGAAGCAGGATATATTACTGCAACACCACCTCCTTTTCTTTTAACCAGTCAGCTCTGAACATATTAAAGCCTGGAGGAAGTAGTGTGGTATCCTTTATGTGTGGTTTAAGCCAGGTTTCAGTGATTACTAGTATATAAGAAGACTGTGCAGTCATCCAAGCATGTAACTCAGAAATTTTGTTGCACATGCTATGAGCATTTACTGAGATACATTTAAGCATATTTTGTGTACCTGGAATATGGGTTGAAGATGTGGATTGTGAGATGTTGGGACCAGGGTTAGGGTGGATGTCAACCCAGAGCAGGAGGAATTTCAATATTGTGTAGTAAAGACAGGATTTCATTTTGGTTAAATTGTCAGTAAGTGTAATGTTAAACAGGTACAGCTGCATCTGAAACTCTTTGGGTTTAAAGAACAGTATATTGTCTGTGTAAAAGAGATGAGTGGTGATAGGTAGGGAGTAGTGATTTGTGTTATTGGTGTAAGAGTTAGTGTCTGTAGGAGAGCTTAAAACAGGCTGGATAGGGACCAGAAACGATGATAGTGAACAGAAGCAGAAGAGCATTAGTGATAGAGTAAAGAGAATCATTTTAGATTAGAGATTATTAGAGAGTTAATCAGACAAGCTACTTAAGTGCATGATTTGAGGAGAGTAATAGAATCTGTAGAAATTAAGGAAGGAGAGTAGTATGCAGATATCTTAGGGTTTATCAAATAATTTCTTCTTTTGTGTATATTCTAAAGCTTCTTCTAATGTATTAAAGATTTTCTCTCCATCCGGTAAAAAAAAAATCTTAATTTTAGCAGAGAAAATCAGTTGGGCTTTTATATCCAGTTTCTTTAAGCTTTTTATAAATGGTACAGCTTCTTTTCTTTTGATCATAACTGAAGAGGTGTAATCATTATCAAATCTGATGACACTGTCCTTTAGTTTAACTGGAGAATTAGACCAGGCTGACTTCAATACTAAGTCTTTATCTTGACTAGACAGGAACTTAGCAATTACAGATCTGGGTATAGGTTGATTCTTTATCAGTGAAGATGTTGAAAGGTACCTATGAGTTTTCTTAATACCAAAGGAGAGAGCATCTGGCAGCTTAAAAGCTTTAGGCAACCAGTCATTCAAAAAGTGCATCATATTGTCTCCTTTTCTTTCTCTGGAATTCCATAAATTCTCATATTGTTCCTTCTAGATCTGCCTCAAGGTCTTCTATTTTTCCAGCAACAAAGTATTTTGTTTTAGAAAGAATTCATTATGACTTTCATTTTCTGTCTTTCTCCTAAGTCACTTACCGCTTCCTCAACTGAAGAGATTTGTGTAGATTGTTGTTGTTTTAGGGCTTTGTATAACATGTCCATTTGGTTTTTGCAGTCTTCTTTTACATAGTCCATTTTAGTCTAAAGTTTATCCAGTTTAATAGACAGCTCCAGAATACTTCCCATGATGGTTTGTAGCTCCTTTTCTATCGGGTTTTCCTGTGGATTTACTTTTGATTGGCTCATTATCAATTAGCAGTCAATGATAGCAGTGACAAGAAAAAGTCAAAAAGATGCCTTAAAACTCAGTTTTTCTTTCAAAAAATTATGAGTTAGTTAATAAGACTTAGATTTTCTAAAAAATGAAGTATTTGTTGAATTTATATAATGAAATTCTGTCAAATAAATAAAAGGAAGCAGAGCAAAAGCTTTGTGCTGCTAGTTGGTCGCCATTTTGGCCACGCCCCCATGTTGTTTCTGTTCTTGATTAAGTGTTTCATTAGAACTCTATGCATAAGAAAATTATTATATGTTGTCTGAGTTTTCATTTACTTTTTGTTCCTTAGAAATCCATGTATTTGGAAAATTCCTCTATGTATTTTTATTCTCTTTGCTTAGTGTTTTGCTTCACTAGCATCCACTGAAAGGGTGTTTTTAGTTTGTCAGTCAGTCTATCCCAATCAACAAAACAAACAAAGTAATCTATGAAATACAACGCTGTCAAACAAGTTTATCATTTTATCCATGGAAAACCAGACTACTCTGTCTATGGAACAGGCTCCCATCCATGTGAAGCAGAGTTCCCCTTACCCAATTCAAGTGCAACATGGACAATTCGATGGGAAACCAAAAATTCATCCCTGGTTTGGCACCTATGTCTCTAATGGTCAGATATAACCTGCAAATGGTTCATCTCCCAGGCCCAGGCCCATGCTTACACTTAACAAGGGTATCAGAACTTGTCACAGACTTGGTATGCATACACCTATGAACATAGGAACCTAAATAGGAATGTTCAGCTCCTTTTATCACAGTTCTTCTCTGCATCTAATGATAGAGAAAAAACAAAGACTAAAAAGGTCAGGCAAACAAGTCATTTAGTTAACAACTGAAAGACCCTGGCAAACACCGGGATGGCACAGTGGTGCAGTAGTAGCGTTGTCACCTCACAGCAAGAGGTCTTCCAGTTTGATTCTCAGCTGAGGTGCCTTCTGTGCGAAGTCTGCATGTCCTCCCTGCATTCATGTGGGTTTCCTCCCATGTTACAAAGCATCTGGAGCATTTCTCCATGGACGTCTGCTGAAAAATGTCTTCATTCCAGGTCAGATTTTGCCAGTAAACAAATGTTAAATAACTAAACAAGAGTATTCACTGTGTAATACCTTAAACCTCCTGTAGTCGAGTCCCATGAGATATATGCAAATGACCTTTAAAGATATACCAGTGTTTCAGTTACATGGTTCATGACTTTACTTTTAGGTCTTTATGGGAACATTCAGGCTAATAAAGTCAAACTACAGTAGCTGGAAACATGCATAAGTGGATTGGTTGACTATACTTTAGAAACACAGAACTTAATAACAAGCCTGATGTCCATAAACATAAGCATGCCTGCAAAATATCCCAATTAACATCCAATCCAAAGGGTAAAAGATTCATACAGACAAACTATTTAGTAACAATTTGCAAGAAACCCACAGACAAGTAAGGGTCTTCATTGTGTAATACCTTAAACCTTCTGTAGTGTAGGCTCATGGGATATATGCAAATGAGTCCTTAAGTGCATAGCAGTGTTTCAGCTACATGACTTCTGAATATCCATGACTTTTTTCTTTTTAAGTTGTTATGGTAAATTCAGGGCCAGTGTTAGCATTTTGGAGGCCCCCCAGCAAATCTCAAATCAGGGGGTCCCAAGGGCACTTCTAGTCTATCTATGAACCTGTCACTGCCACTCCTCCTAAGCAACCTTTTAGCTCATGCTACAAACATTTTGTAGTAGTACTCATAGACTGACCTGTAGCTGAAACACTCAGGTTGCAACAAGACTGTATACCATACTATGCTGGTCCATCTCACAAAGAAACATTCACAGTCATTGGCATTTCATTGCAACAATGATACATTACAAGAACTCTATGTACAGGGCTGGACTTAGGTAAAATGGTGCCCTAGGCACTGCCTACTTTTTCACTCCTCCCACACACACTCATACATGCATGCATCCTCCAGTGCTCCCCTCTGTTTCCACCCATCTTGTGCTCCCCACACCATGCACATTACTTTTTTCTTTCTTTTCTCAGATTTTACCTTTACTCGTTTGCTTTTTAAAGAAGCCATAATTTTCTATATGCTCTGAAGTACATGTTAAAGTCTTTTTTTGTACACAATTTTTTTATCCAGTGATGACTTGAACAAAAATAATGATTAAGAGAATGTTGCTGTTCAACTTTAGTTTTCCTTGCATCATTTCAATACACCTTTCCTCACCAAGACAGCACAATAATAACCATTTAGAAAATTACTCAATTAAGTTGGGGCCCCAGAAGCCATAGTGTTATAGATGCTCTGGGATGCTCCAATGGTGACCTAAACAAAAATATGAGTAAGAAAAGAGTTTCAGTCTTATTTTTATTTCTTTTAAGTCATGCACAAGGCTCAAAATTCAAATCTGACAAACCAGTAGCTCACAATAAACAAAGCAATTGTTGTGAGGACATATAGATCCTATCTGAGAATCCTGACTGCCTCCTTAATAACCCCCCCTCCCAAAAAAAAAAGACAGTCACTGCCTGTGCATCCCTCTGGTGTTAGTTTGGGATGAAAGCAGAGGCACAAATTGCCATAGTCATGTATTTCGAGTGACTGCTGTCACACATATACATTGCATGCCTCCTCACCCCAACCTCCAAAGACAGCCACCTGTACAACTGTCTGATGTGTGATTGTGAGAAAATTGAAAAAAATAATTACTACAGTAATGCATTCCACTTTATTGGTCCTAGGCAGTGCACTGCCCTACACAAGCTATAGTAACCTTCTTTGTACACCTCTGAGGTCTGTGAGAAAAGTAAAAGAAACAATGACCACACTGTCCCCAAGCCAAACACCCACACAGTCCCCAAGCCAATCACAAACTATAATGACCTCCTGTGCACACCTCTAAGGTTTGACTGCGATGAAAATTAAAGAAATAATTACCACACAATCCCCAGCCCTCAATAAAACCTACAGAAACCATCTCAACACACACATCTGAGCAGGGCTCGTTTTACAATGGGTTCAGTTAAGGGCAGAAGCCACCACTAAGTCCAAGTCAAAACTCATTTATACAGTCTGGGGAGTGGGGGGCCAACAGACCCCTAGAAGATCTAAGTGTCTGAATGTTCTGTGATATATATTATGCCTTACATTTGAAACACTATTCCTTGTTAATTACATTTTTACTGATACCCAGAAAAGTAATGTATGTATCCTGGAATTACTGGGTGTGTGCACAGATAAAAAACAGTGATTTTTTTACGCATATAAACAAGCATACACCATAGCAATACTAGTTTTAAACCTATTTCATCAAATACCAATACATTGTACAATACTGGTACTCGCACACTAAATCACTGATTGTTGTTTAGCAGTCATCAAACAGCATCAGGGTTAAGTCACTTTTATTTACTTCATTGTGGAGTAATGCATACCTGTCACAGTCCCTAATTTCACAGACTGCCCTGATTTTGCCTTGTAATTTTGCTCTGTTCCTCATAAAAAGTTTAATTTCCTGGTTAATCATCCAGGATTACAAACAGTCAATAAATCCAGAGATCAGAGTTTCATACTTTTTATTGTCCCAAAAATGCATGTTGATGCAAAATGTGTTATTCTATTAACCATACATTAAGGCAATATAGCCAAATCCCACTAGCTATAGATATACCATATTTTGGACTTTTCTGACCACAACAGTACAGCATAAGTGGATATTTTATCTATACTTAAAATCAAGCCTGCAGTTTATAAACATTAAGGTGTCTGCAAAATATCCCAATTAACATCCATGCCAAAGTATAAAATGGTCACACAGACAAACCATTCAGTTAAAAATTTCAAGAATGACCGAGGCAGGCAAGAGTTCCTTGTTCTACCATGGGTTGCAACCAATTGATCAGAGTAGATTAATTTGAGAATATACAATGATAATACTATCTGTACCACATCAAGTGGTTTATAATCCATGTTTAAAATGGAAATAAGTTAATAACTGCCCTGCTAGTAAGGACATATGTCCAGCATCAAAACAGGGACAAGGAGAGACTGCTTCTAGAAATGCTGGAATCCACAACATAGTTATTAACTTTTCATAGTAGGCATAATCATTCCAGTGAAAGTGCTTTGTAAAGCCATCTACGCCAGATGCTTTACTCTTGTTTTATTTTTTTTTTCAGTCCTTCATTATGGTTTCCTGAAGAACTTGTTTAACTTCGGGGAATATAACAGGAGTTTGAAAATAAAAAAGATGTATTACTGGTTTGAAACAGAAATGAAATTCACTTTATCTGGTTGAAAAAAATTACAAAGTTTTGAAATACAATCTAAATACTTCCAATGTGCCTATCAGTATAAGAGAGTTAATATTGAGAGTGGGGTACTTCAATGGTGGAATAGCAAAGTAACCTAGACTTTGTTTTGAATTTTAAAAATGTACAGGCTTGTGGGTAGACCTTACAATACTGAAAGTGAACCCTATCTAAAGCAGTTTCAGTTTGATATTAATAATATAGTGAATCTAGTCTTAGATCGCCTTCAGTTGAAGCCTTAATTGTTTGGGTTCAGATAAAAAAGATTGAGTTTTAATTATTTGAATTGATCTTGAAAAAGGGAAAGCCCCTTGTTCCAGGATTTCTATAAGTCATCTGTTTAGGTCCATCATCTGACATACAAAAACATTTAAATGTATCACAGAGACTGGGAGGGGGATAATTTACACTGGAATGACCACCTATGACCTCCAGAACATTGGAAATCATCAAGGTTTTGAAGTTTGGGTATTAAGTTTAATATAGAATAAGTATTCTGTTTTTTAAGCGGAGAAGGTCAAACAGAAATAAATCCACCACGAGAACTCCATGGTCAGAATATAGCCATGGGTAAACCTTAAACTGCACTATAAAGTATTTAGGATCATGGCCAAAAAGACTTGATTTGTTCTACTGAAAGTATCATGTCAGGCAGAGTGGCACGTGTAACTCAAGGGCCCATAAACTGAATTATTGCCCAAATCTCTGCCCCCAGTACCAAATGCATTTTTTACAGCATTGCTACATGATATTTTATGTGGGAAGTCTTACCTAAGGAGTGCTAATAAAGTTCACATCTGCACTACCATTCCACTCACCAGCTCCCTACTGAAATGCTGAAACTTGTAAATGCAAGCCCTGAAATGACAAAAAATGACCAAAAGAATGGGAGAACAAAATTGCTGAAAATTGCTTATTTGAATTAAAGTTTTTGTTTTTTTTGTTTTTTTTTTTTTGCAGGGGGACAAGCTCCCCTCACTATCAAAATGTGTAAATACCAACTCCAGGACTGCCATACCTCAGAAAAAAATGGGAATATTCCAAGAAACAGTAATCTTAGATTTAGCATATACTGTATGTAACTGAATTTTCAGTCATTCAGTTATGCTGTTATGGAATTCATACTAATGAGTCTCAGAATTTGAAACTGTTACTAAGCAGACTTGTGCCATATCTTGAATTTTGCTCACTGAGTGTTGTGTTTCTTGTATTCAGTACCAGGATGCAAATAAAAGGATACTAATGTAAATAATTGCTGACCTCTCCAAAATAAAATCCCACTTATTTCCAATTACTACTAGAAAAAGTGTCTAACACATGTAATTTTGAAATACTTTTATGGGAGAAAATGACCAGTCCTTGTCTTCTCTGAATATGTATGTACTAGAAAGATAACATACCCTCCGAGGAGGGTTGGGTCTTGGTTTAGCCGCCTGAGCCTGTAAAACCCTGCTACAGAAACAACTAGTGCTGAAAGGTGCTCATTGCCCAAGTACCACATGGTGCATAGATGGAAAACAGAGAGAGAGAAAGATAGTGTTGATAACCACCTCAGGTTAATTTACAGTGCTCAGCATAAGTAAAATGGATCATTTGGAAGGCATGTATATGTCAGGAGCATGCTGTCTTATCTAAATGTGTAGCCTTGTATGCCTGACCTGCAAATATAAGCCACTGATATTAAGACTTGAAGATTACATTTCATGAGTAGGTACTATTATTCAGCTCCCTACTGAAGTGCTGACAAGCTGAAAAAAGAAAGAATGAAAATCAAAATAAAGAGCAAATCTCGAAGACCAACCTTCTCCTTTAGACTTCTTTTTTTAAAGGGAAGGATCCCCCTGCACCCTCCAATTTGGAGGCAAGCCCCACCCCAAACTTATGCATACCAACTCCAAGATCACCATACAACTGAGAAAATGGAGTATGTCAAGAAATGTCCATCCTGCACTTAACATATACAAGCCTGTTTATCAGCCATTCAGTCTCTGATTTGCTCTAACAGGTCCTGATATTTCAAAGGGTTACCCTATTAATTCTCATACATGTAAAAGAGCCATAACATTGCAGTGGTATGCATAACTCCCTCATGCTCCCTATCTCCTGCATAGGTACCACATTTCAGATGAGACAGAGTAATAATTTGATCCCCCAAATATTTAAAAAAAAATAAATAAATACTTGAACACCATGTCATAAAGTCACCATACTACATTCACCATTGAAACAATACATCTAAAATAGTCTTCTTCAAACACTCATGTCCCAGGTGCTCAAAAACAACTGTCTTCAAGCCAAAGACTTGAGCTTCCTGCAGCTTATGTAGGCTGTCACATGTTCTCAAACTTGAATATAAGGTCAGAGAAGCAGCTGCTTCACCTTACCCAAACACATTTTTCAAGCTTCAGTGAGGTAAGCCCAGCAGATGAGGGATTTTAGGGTTAATGAGCAGGGGAAAATTTTAGTGTCAGGGACTGGGAATTGAGTTTTAGGTTTAAGGAGTGGGAGTGGAGTTTTAGGCCTAAGGAATGATCAAGGAATTTAGGTTTAGAGAGGGGGTTGGGGTTTTAGGTTAAGGGAGTGATTGAGGACTTTACGGTTGGTGGGTGGAATTTTCTGATAAGGGAGCAAGGTATTTGAAATGAGAACTGGGTGGGAATTTTAGGGTTTAAGTTAGGTTTCTGGTAGGAATATGCAGTTTTAAAGGGTTGGGTGTTGAGAGGACTGTGTAGAAAAGGGAGACTGGGCAAAAGGGAGTTCAACCACTCATTTTTTCAAGCAAATGGCACTGATCAAGTGTGTCACAAGCTACTATCATGTGATTGCCTTTAGTAGACCTAAAATAGGCTGTGATCTCCAAGTCAACGAGACAAAGCATTCCCAGAATCAAGATTCTGCCTAAAAGGTGAGACTTAGTAAAGAATTAGTTAAAAACCTGGAAGTGTGGCAGGCTCAACCAGTGCCTTGTGACTATACCACAAAATAGCTTCTCACCCCTTAAGGCAAAACTGCAGGATACCAATTAGCTGCCTTCCTACAGACAGTGCCCAATCCATTCCACCCTGCCCTACCCCCAGTGTCCCCAGCTCTTCAAATGAAGAGTAAAATAAATCTACTTCCTCTACAGGCTTACCAACCAGATGGCCAGATACATGACACACATCCCTCTCTTGCTCTAGCCAATCAGGTCCCATTTCTACACCCTTCCCTAACGTTCCTTCCTCTCATTTTTTTTTGTGTTCTGTCTTTGTTTAGTGTTCTGTTTCACCTAAGGCTGTCCTTGGTCTTTGCAGTTAGACATGTGAGATGTATATAGTCAGTAAATTGTCTATAATGAGCAGGTACATGTTGAGGCAGTCTGTGGATGAAAATGAATGACTACATCTGTTGTTTTGTCACAAATAATGGTCATTAACCTGCTGTAATAGAGCCCCACCCCATTCCAGACAGCACCGCCCACTCACCTGCATCATGCACCCCCCACCAAGGTCATTAACCACCATTGGTAATAGAGGAGTGAATGAAATGGGGGGGATTGAATTGTTGGGTAATACCGTGGTTGTCAATGTGACTGGTTAAAGATCATGTAGGTTGTGTTGGCCGGCCATATCTAATCAATTGATTAATGGAGGACTAGAAAGTTTTTAGGTTATTTTGATTGGATGTATGGAGGTTAGTGTAATTTATTTTTTTTTATATTGACATGCCTAATATTGTATTTAGTACAGTTTTGAAGACACTAGTAAGCTTATAGGTTAGCCTGGGTTATAGTTTTAATCCATACTTTCTAGGCTTGTCTCTTTGAATCTTTAAACATTTTGTGCCTTTGAATAAATTGAGAGTGAGACTGGATTTTATGCTTTTTGTTTTGAGTTGGGCAAGCTCCTTTAAGATGCTTAGGTAAATTCTGTTAAATGTATACACTGCTTTTTCTTAAGGAAGGTGTTTTAGTATGTGCCAAATACACTGTTACAAGATAGAGATGAGGGTTTTGATACTGAGCTTTATTTTCCTTACACATAAGTAAGAAAATAATATGCACTTTTCACAGACATTAAAGTCTAGCTGAGCACTCTTGCTTCATGGGGCAGAGCAAAATTTTAAAATCAACTGACCCTTTTTCTTAGTATCATAGTCAAGAAACCAGAGTTACGTTGTCAGTATCAATCACAGACTGCAGCAATCCTTCACAATTTTGAGGTAAATTGTTTACGTAAAAATAAAGTAGGCTACACACACTTTTTCTCATTTTCCAATTACCTAATTATGATGTATCACTTGCAGATCCCTCTAATTAAGTCATGTCAGATGGAAAAAAAACTTGAAACCATGTAACTCATAGAAAATTAATTCCCTTTCTCAGCTAATTTTCAAATCAAACATCAAAATTGAGTTCCTTTCTTTTCATGACATATTTTTTTATTATATACACCAGAAATATGTATTATTTTTCTACATGAAATACTTTTATACTATTCACCAGACTTTTCCTGACTAATTTAAATCTTGAAAGGCTTCAGTAACTCATTTTCAACTCATTTGTTTAACGCCACTCTTTGCAGCTCCAGTTTTCTCAGGTTTTTACCTTCTGCAACTTATAAATGTATATCCTGTGACTGTGTGGTATATAGAGATAAAATGTTAGCTATGGCCCAGAAGACCCAGGTTCAAATATCCTCTTAGACATTTTATGGCATAGTTAGGGAGGATATGTGCAATGGTCCTGGGTGGGGGTATAAGACATGCATTTAGAAGGTACACTAGTGAGCTGATCTCAGAGACTGGAAAGACAGCAGCATGAGTGCTGCCTTAGGGTGGGGTGATGCCTTACTGACTTCAGTCCATTTAAGATAGTGAGGAGTGAGGGATCAGGTAATGCTGACACCCATTCTACCACCCTCCACAGGGGTGGTACTAAAATTAAAGCAAAATACCCCCCAGGCAGCAGTATGATTCTGCACCAGGTGCCTCAATCACCTCCCAACCCCCAAATATGGATTGGAGGAAAATTCAGGGGTATAATTGGTGGATCAGAAGATACAGTATGAAGAGAGGTCCTGAGGACAAGCTGATGTCTAGCTGCAGCGGCAGAAAAATGACCAAAACATTTTAAAACTTGTTAGAAAATTCAGATTTATCACACTGACCAAGGTGTACATATATATATATATATATATATATATATATATATATATAATTCAATTATCTGCACTTGGTAATTTATTACATAATCTGTGTGCCACTTCTGCATATGCTTATAATTCTACTACTAGTACAAGTATTCTTATGTTCCTTTCTTCTCTTTCCAATGATTGTTCTTACCTGGTCTTCTTTCCTTAAAGCTGAAACTGCAATAATTAATCACATGACATACCCCAGGATTCACTAATACTTATTCCTGCACGGAAATGACCATTTAAGGGCAGCACAGCAGCATGCCATGCATAGTAATGAAGGCGTGCTGCCTCTGCTCCTAAATAGACATGGAGCATGGACGAGTGCAGGGGGTGTGTCTGACAGCAGAGCTCTAACAATACACATGCCCCTGAAATCAGGAAGTGCCATTCGGCAATTACAATAAGCGAGAATGCTTATAGGAGGATGCATACCTCCCAAATGTCCAGATTTGTCACCCATACAGTTGGCCTGTAGCCCATTTGTCCTGCCAAATCACTGGGATGATATCAGGATTGAAGTCGGTAAATAATGGCATACATTTCAGTTTCAGACTTCAAAAGCATAATAAAATGTATATTAAAACAAATCTTGTTACACTAGCAACTTTACCAAGTTTATAAGAGCAATATTTAAAATATGTCCGCAGTTGGACCTCATGTTGTAAAGCTTTGTCCAGATAATTTGCCTGAAGAGGTTGAAAGGTAAGGAGGGTTGCTAGGATGTCTGCCAAATGTGCAGATGCATGCAGAAATCCAAAGCAATAAGTGTAATCTGTCCCTTCCTAGTGAAAATAACAGTAGAGAATTTTTTTTTATCAAACAGATTAAATTTAACCATAGGTGCGCGGGTTTGCCCATTGCTTAGCTACTGTAAATTAAATAGCACAAGAAGATAAATAGCAAGATACATTCAGTTGAAGAAGTACTGCAATAGTGTAGTGGTTACAGCATTCACTTTGTGAGCAGTCATTCCTGGTTTGATCCTCACTGTAGTAAATTCTATTTTCCATGTGAAAGCAATTTATGAACATTTGTTTTGCTGTATAACCTACTAAATAACATATATTTGTGAACTGGAGTACTGCACTAAGTGCAGATGTGAGGTGTCATTGTAATAATGTGGTAAAATCCACAGATAAACACAAGTGCCCCATACAGTATACATACACATGAATCAGGGATACTAAATGAAGTTATAATGTGTAATGAATGATAAATCCATAGAGTGTCCAAATCTACCACTTTCCCAAGAACCATGTTTCATTTCTTTCTAAATTAGTGTGGGGGTGAGAGTAAGCACTTTTAAGCAGTAGTAAGTGGGTTTAAGCCTGTTTGCATAGGGGTAAGCAATGCTCACCCAGATTAAGCAATTTTGAAGCTAACTCTCTGTAAGCATATTTAACCAGAAGTTAGCATTGCTTACCATCGCGCAAACCCACTCAAACCTGCTTACAACTGCTTAAACGTGCCTTAATCACTCTGTATCCAACAGCCCCTATTCTGCCCAGCAACAAAATAAACATCCCTTACAGGTCTTGAACCCAGGACCCTATACACTATAGTTACAGCAGTTAACCAGTAAGCCTTCACAGCTGTACATAAAACTGAGGTATACCCAAACAGATCCTCACAATAGCAAAATCACAGTTTACATGTGAAAGAAATCTATAAACAGTTTTATGTTGTATAACCTACCACATAACATATATATGTGAACTAGAGTACTACATTAAGTCCAGATATGAGGTGTCATTGTAATAAAGTAGTGAAATCTTCCAATAAACACAAGTACCCCATACAGTGTACATACACATGAATCACAGATACCAAACAAATATATAACATGTAATGAATGATAAATCAATGTCAAGCAGCAAATAGTGTGCAAATTTAAAAATAAGTAATACTAAGCATTGCACACCTCTGCTTACTAGGTGGAAGCAATGCATAGCCCAGCTAAATAGATTTGCTCATTGGTATGCCCCTTTAAGCAATGCCAACATTAGGTAAGCCGGTTTGCCCATAGCGTAGCATTTTCAAAACTGTCCAATCACGGTAATGTGTGTGAAATCGGCCCTATTTAAACCCCACAGGAGGGAATACATCTCATAACTGGTTGCAGCTTCCTCCTGTAGGCACTGTGCCCATAGTTGGAGAAGGATCGCACTTCCAAGCACAGGGCTGGGGCATTCAGGAGTCCAAAGTCATAGCAGGACTCCTCATTAAAGACCATGAACAGAGACTGCTGCAGGGCCAGTGCCAGGGTTCCCAATATAAAGCGGAAGCCTGGGACCATCTCGCCCGTGACTTCACCAGTGCCACTGGCATCCCTCGAACTGATGAGCACGTCAGGCATCACTATGCCGACCTGAAACAGAGGAAGACGGAGCTCTTGCATCAGTGGATCCAAGAAGCTAGGCAGACGGGTGATGTCCCAGCCATGTGTAAGTATCATTCTATTACCTATTTAATAATTGCTAGCTCATGTATATTTTGGATAGGTATGGCTAAATATTCCTCTTATGTTTTTGACAGTGGCAGCAAAGCAGGCTGTGAATCAGGAAACCCATGCCTGTAGGCTGCAGAGGCTGCGTTGTGAGGCAGGTTAGTTATAATCTTGCATGTACTGTCATAAGAAATACATCTAAATGTAGTAGAAAGGTAATTGCCAGTATAAAACCTGCATTGTCTATGGGATGTACTGAATAAACCAGACAATATGGCAGGAAGAGTCTCATATAGGTTGTATGTAAAGAAAAAGGGTAAAAGCCTAGCAATAAAGGTCTGACTCCTGGACTGCTTGTGCTTACTCTGGTATCATATGGTAATGCAGTTTTGCATTCTCTTAATAGTACTGTTATATTAAGCACTGTTACCCACACTGTGCTACATAAATAAAATGTGGAAGAATGTCTGCATATGACTGTTGTAAACACAAGGTCATATTGTATAACTGAGAGAGACTTAGAAAACAGTGAAAAGACACACAACATAATCCAAATAGCACACTCAACTGAGATGTAAACTGTTGTATTTTTAGCACACATAGCCATGGTTCAAATCCTGGGGGTGGTAGTAAGCTGTATTCAGAATCATACCCCTCAAATGTACAGATATTTTGTCAGAAAGTTTACATAATTGGCTTACGTTTCCTGCCTGTCACCCTGTCCCCCTGGCAAATCAGTGGGATGATCCCAGATGTTTAGGCAGCAATTAATGACATACAACTGATTGTCAGACATCATAACTGCCAGAAATATATCTATAAGTACAATCCTGTCACTCTAGCAACTCAACAAGATGTTTTGAGAGTAATATGAAAGTATGTCCTATCTCCACCCCCATGTTGTGAAGCTATGACCAGAGTGTGTGCAGTAGCAGAGATGACATGTATGTGCATAATAATAATGTGGAATCTGGTAATATGTGTGGCAACATTCAGGTAGTGTTAACAAACATTCCCTCCAGAGGTCTGTCAGATACAACAACGGTGCCTAGAAATAAAAGATTGAAATCCTGGACTGGTACTGTTTAGTCTGATATTGTATGGTATTGTTAGCGTTGCATTTTCTCTGAATAATAAGGTATTACTCATCACTGTTTTCCAAACTGTGCTACATAATAAACCTGCCTAGGAAACCTTGTATAAGAGTATTGTAATTACAAGGTCAGATTGTAAAACTACGGGAGACGTATAGACAGAAATCAGAGAACAGATACACAGAGATATCTATATAGCACACTCAACTGTGATGTACACTGTTTTATTTTTAGCAGACACAGCCATGGTTTGAATCCTGGGAGTGGTAGTTAGCTGTATGTAGAATCATACCCCTCAACTGTACAGATTTGTCCAGATTGTCCAGATAATTGACCCATATCCGTTGCCTGTTACCCTGTCCCCCTGGCAAATCAGTGTGATGATCTCTGACATTTAGGCAGCATTCAATGACATATAACTGACTGTCAGACCTGTAAATATTCAGAAAATGTATATGAAAACAAACCTGTCATTGTAGCAACTCACCTAAGGTTTATGAGGGTAATAGTCATAATATGTCCCAGTTTCACCTGCATGTTGTTAAGACTTGCCCAGAGTGTGTGCAATAAGAGATTGAGAGGTATGTACATAACATCAACCTGTAATCTGGGAATATGCGTAGAAACAGTCAGGTAGTGTTAACAAATAATCACTCTACAGGTATACCAGTTAGGAGGTGTATACTGCAGGTAAAACACAGTTCATGTATATAGTTGTCTACAAACATATCACTGTCCAAACTAAGGGCATAGGGTAGTATAATAATACCTGTATGGTACAGATTGCAGCACTGACTAAGAAATTATTGAGAACTACATGGATATACAAGTTAATTGACATATTTCTCCCCCCCCCACCATATCCGCAACAATAATCTAAATACACAACTCAATGGGTATGTGTACAATTAAATTTACTGTTGGGACATATGTCCTATTGTTTGATAAATATTTAAATTTGTTTCTATGCATTTGCTATATTGAAATACTCCCACATTGGTGGCATGCTGCCATCAATATACTTGCATGCTGTTGTAATGGCCACTGTGGTTCCATATATGCATGTGTTCTGTTTGCTATGCAACTGTTCCATATCTGGTGTTTTGGGTTAATGGGAATATCTATGCATGCTGTTATAACTAATCCTGGAATTTTTGATTATTACTAACCCACATATATTTTAAAATTGAAACACCATAGCACATTTGGGTAGGCCGGTCCCAGCGGACCCACCTCTCCCACCTCATCTGGCCATGGCACCGGGCACCAGCATGTCTGGAGCCCACCCTGGACCTCCTCGTCTGCTGGTCCTGCTCCACCTTTGGGTGGAACTGCCTCAGGGGAAGGGGCTCACCCTCCCCCTGGTGCAGTCGCAGACAGGAAACTGTCACCCGTCATCAGGTCTGGGGTCTGGTGTGTAGTGAGCTCCGCAGAGAGTTTGGCGATGAGCTACGCCAGCTTGAGGGTTTAGTGGCACATCTAGAGTGTCAGCCTGCCCCTCGTACCCAGCCCCCAGCACAGCCACATTTGGGGGCCATGAAGGTGCAGTGGTGACTGCCCATGGGTGAGGACCTCAGTCCCACTGTTTCCATTTGGGGGCTCATGGGCTTCTGACGTCCAAACACCCCTCTCCATCCAAGGTGTTTACCCCCACATCTGTCATATACTGCCCCTGTATGCTGTCTTGTCTGTCTTGTCTGTCATCCTACCCAACCTACCTCATCAAATATACCAACTATCCCTCACCAACATCCCACTCTCACCTTAAAAAAAATGGCAATCTGTTTCACAAAAAAACTCACCCCATACATAGCTGTCCATTTTGCACATGTGTCCACTGGACACATGTAATCTGGTCTAACTGGCTTCACAATATATTATTTTTGTCCTCACCCCTCTCTCAGGAGTATGAGTGTCCAAATCTACCTCCAAATCAGTGTATATTGACAGTTGTTTCTGTAGAGGAAATGGGTAGCTATGGACCTTCCCTACACCCATCCGGCACATCCCTAGCTTTTTTCCCTATTGTCTTTCCCTCTCTGTGCCCCTTTTTCACCACTTTCCTATCAACCCTTTCTCTTTTCTTTTAAAGAAATTAGTGTGGGGGTAAGCGGGAGTAAGCACTTTTAAGCAGCAGTAAGTGGGTTTAATCCTGTTTGCACAGGGGTAAGCAATGCGTACACAGGTTAAGCAATTTAGAAGCTAACTGAGTATAAGAAACTGTAACTGTAAGTTAGCATTGCTTACCATCGCGCAAACCCACGCAAACCCACTTACAACTGCTTAAAAGTACCTTAGGGTGAGAAGAGGGTGTCATCATGACACAACAGTGCACTGAAGCAGAGATCCAAAGGACACTATGAATGGCTGTATCTGCACACAGTCAAGGTCAGGAACTGTGGCAGACATAACCCTGACTCCACAGCAATAGTGACAGCATGGTGTGACCTCCAAGGGATGTGCACATGAGTTGACCTTGCAATCATGCAGAATTGGGGGACATTTGTAGGGCAGACTGACCAAACACTGGCAAATGCAGATGGCCCATGCTAGTATACCCTGCCAGGAATAGGGAATGCTGTAGTACACATAACAGTAGGTGCAACTAACCATCATGATAAGGGCATGCACACTTATGCACCCACAAATTGTATGCATCTCAATCAGCATCTGCTCAACTAATACATTTGTTTGACACTACATTTCATCATATGTCACATATCAGGTTTGTGTAATGTTAACATATGCAGTAATGTGGTCCTATATCATATCAATAAAGAGAGCATCATATCAATAAGGGTGTGTATGCTCCCCACAATCATGGTAAGGTTTGAAGGTTGTCAGTATAATTGTATTTTATTGGCCATACATGCACCGCTGATGATGAGATCAGTAAATCAGACATCAGGCATTCACAAATGACATCTGTCAACATATCATACCAGGTATGTGTTGGGCAAACACATAGGGGGTGTGAGCAGCAGAGCAAACAGAACTGACACACATAAACACATTCAGCAATTGTGTGTACACCTGTGAGATATGGTGTACAGTACATGCCAGGGTGCCAAACAGGTGTACAGCAATACAGTGTACATGGCTGCAGTGTGTTCCAGAAGAAGGGGCATCACCTACTAACACAGCACATGCATCACAGAGATGTATAATGTTGCTATCAGGGATTGACTATAGCTGCACTGCATGCTGTTGAGTGCAATATGTCATGCAAGTCGACAGATGGGAAATGGGAGGTCTGTGTGTAATATCTTTGTGCAACCTCACCTGTAAGTGTGTCTGTGTGTGTGGGGGGGTTAATTTGTCTGTAAGTGCAACCTCGTGGAGTGGAGGAGGGTTGATGTATGTAGGATGCATGTGTGTATGTGTGTGTGTGTGTGTGTGTGTGTGTGTGTGTGTGTGTGTGTTTGTGTGTGTGTACATGTATGCACATGTGTGAGTGTGGGGTTGTTCATAGCTCTCAAATTCCCTTCGAAATCGTGCAGTAAATGTACATGGACAGACACATGAGACACCAGGAATACTTTTCTGACATGTAATCTCAGGACAGCTGATAGTACAATAACGTCTGTAGCATGAAACATGCATTGGGAGAGAAAACTGTACACCAAGGATACTGTTTTAATTGCAGTCAGCAGAAAGGTGAAATAATGCCCATGTATGCAGCACTACAGATGCATTGGGGAATTACTAGACAACATCAGAGAGTGTTTCCAAATATTACTGTAGTCCACATAAAAAGTTAATAGAGCAACAGAACTTGCATCTACTGAACAATAGTTACGTATGACATTCCAGTGTGTGACATTATTGAGTGACTGTAGTAGCCCATAACATATTGGGGCCATGCTCAAGATGTCTGGACAAACCCAGGGTGAACACTGGATGACATCAGGGAGTCTTTGAAAAAACTACCCCAATTAAGTCAAAGACATAATGGAGTAACAGGTCATGTTTTGTGATCACTTTTCTAGGCAAGTAGAAGAATGATAAGTTAATGATTGGTATTATTGACTGTAATTATTCAAGAGTGATGCAGGATTGGGAACGTAAGAGAATAAACTAGGGACAGTCTGTAAACTCAGGGACAGGTAAGTAAGAATGGTGCAATGTCAGGATGTGTGTGTGTGTGTGTGTGTGTGTGTGTGTGTGTGTGTGTGTGTGTGTGTGTGTGTGTGTGTATGTGTGTACTGTTAAGCAATGATGTACAGGTCTTAAAGTGCGTTTCTTGTTTTCCCCTCACAGGTGGCAAGGTGGGTTAGGGACCCTCCTGCAGGCAATCTGATGGTATCCATATAGACACTGAAAATGATGATTGGTGTGTTGAGGCACTATTGTTTAACATCCTGCTGTTATCCACCCCATTCCCGCACACAGTCACAATGCCTATACATACCCCATCACCAGTGGCCATAGCAGAGGGACAGTTGGTGGTTGATGCCATGGGAAAGGACAGTGTGGTATCTATGGCACATGTGTCTAGACCGAGCAGCCATAGCCAGATGTCCGGTGGAGTACCACATAGGCAGATGTACAGGGGTGCTCCTTGGAGGGCTGCTGGTCATCGTGCCCCTGACAGAAGTGCCACATCTGGTACTACCAAACTCATGTTTCAGGCTGTCATGGAGGTGCAGGCATGTATGGAACAGTACACCAGACAGGCTCTGAGGCTGCAGAGGGCTACTCATTCACCTGTTACTGACAACATCCATGATCTTGCAGGTGCTCTCTGTTATTTTACAGAGGTCATGGATAGATGGTTGGGTGAGATGGTGGGACTCCTCGACCATGGAATGTTCGCGCTTGAGCATGTGGTGAGAGTGGTGAGATGGCCATGTGGACATAGGCCAGCAACACCAACAGCAGGAGGTTTACGTGGGCATGCAAGAACACCAAGCTGCTCCCATAGTGGCAGTACCAGCCCCAGTACTGCAGGGGGGGGCTCTGTCCACACCGCACCACAGCAGGCCATGTGCACGTGGCCCTGGCCAGTGCCAGGAGGGACCTGTGTCCAGCGGACATATGTCATCATTAGAGGAGAGTACCATACCGTGGCTTGTACCTGGACATTCCTGTGGAACCCCTGACAGGCACAGGTATGGTCTGCAGCTGTCAAACAAACACCTGTATAGGGCAGCCACATGGCAGAACTGTGTGCATGCATATTCACACACAATACAAACACAGCCAAGCCAACCCCATATCTACACACACCACATCACTACGGCCATATTAATAATTAAACCCCCTCACTCACACACATGGTGTCAAATGTATGGCTCAGCCTAGGTCTCTGGCAAACCAACAGCACACCCTGTGCATATGATGATACCTGTGCTACATCCCTGTCATCCATAACATCGATGCAGGGACAGGCTAACACAGGTTCATAGGTTCATAGGTAGGTACTAGGCTATCGGCCCAAGGGCCTATGTAAGCCTAGCCAACAAGGTTCCCTGGCTTACGCCATCCAAGAAAGTTATTTTCCTGTGCCACTGTCGAGCAGAAACACAGAAGTGATCCCCAGGGTGTATTTCCTATTTCCCATCCACTCATCAAGATTTTTCTTGAAGAGTGCTAATGAAGAACTTTGCTTGACATAGATGGGTAGCCTGTTCCAGAGTATGGGAAGTCTCTGGGACAGGAATATATCCCTCCAGCATGTCCTGTTTATTGAGGTGATAAGGTTTAGGTCCCTAGAGCGTGTAGTTCAGAGGGATTGGGATTTCTTTAGGTGTAGCATGTCCAACAGCTCTGGGTTTGACATAGCTTTATATGTTAGGCAGAGATCAACCCGGAGTAGGCAATATGCTATGGAATAAAGCTGGAGTTTTTTGAAGCGGTCAGTGTAGGACATTTGTTTCAGGCCAGTAATCCTCTTTGTGAGGTACTTCTGTGGCCTTTCCAGCTGCTGCAGATGTCTTGTGAAGAACATTCCAAAAGGGGCATTGTACTCTATAATGGGTCTAATGAGTGTCGAGTAGAGGGGAACAATTACCTCTTTTTTCCTGGATGAGAACCCTTTTATGATGAGAACACTTTTATGATGAGGTGTGTCACATAGAAGGACTTCCTGACTACTGTGGCGATGTGACTATCAAAGGAGAGACTACTGTCCACCTGGGTCCCAAGGTTTCTTATCATGCATTTGATGTTAAGTAGATTGCTGCTTATGTGGTAGTTCATGGGTACAGAGTTTTTACCAAAGGGGATGGCACTGCTCTTTTTGGCATTGAGCTTGAGGCCATGGCTCTGACACTAGGTATCTGTCTTAGTGAGGCCCTTCTGTAGGATGTCCACATCATTTGGGGACTTGACTATGGCTCCTAGTTTGCAGTCATCTGCAAATTTCATTAGCCAGAGGCCTTCTGTGCTAGCCTGTACTTCAGAGAAGTAGATACCAAACAGGAGAGGTCCCAGGATGGGACCCTGTGGTATTCCACATGTCACTGCTTTGAGGTCAGATTTGGAGTCTGCAACTTTTACAGTGTGGGTACTGTCAGTGAGCCAGTTGGCAACCCATCTTGTGATGTAGGGATTTATACCTAGTTTAGTGAGTTTAGCTATAATTCTAGAATGGGGGATGGTGTCAAAGGCCTTGGCGAGGTCAAGATAGGCTGAGTGGACCACCTTAACCTCATCTACGGCTTTGGTGACTGCCTCAAAGAAATCAATTAGGTTCAGAAGGCATGATTTGCCTTTCACAAACCTAAACTGGGTGGGATCCAGAGTTTGGAGGTTACCAATGTCTTTTTTATGAGTTCCATGATGATATGTTCCATGGCCTTGAAGACCAGGCTCATCAGGCTAATAGGTCAATAGTTCCTGGGATCAGTGGAGTGGGATAACTTTTGCTGTGTGCCATTCAGTGGGTACAAAGCCTGATGCAAGCCTATTATTGAACATGGTGCTTAAGTGGGGAGCCAGTTTATTCTGAAGTTTGTGTAAAACGCAGCCTGGGATGTTGTCCAGTCCCATGGATGCTGTGTTTTTGGCTTTAGAGAGTGCAGCTTTTACCTGCGTAGTTGTGATTACATGGACTCTGCATTCTTCCTGTAAAGATATGGGCCCTTTAGGGCATGAGAGTTGGGTAAAGTTAGCACTGAACCAATCTGCCAGGATGTTGGCAATATCAGTTGGTTCTGTAATTTTCATGCCTTTGTGCTGTAACTCAGAGCAGATCTGGGTGTTGCCATCGAGATTTTTGACATAGCTATAGAATGCTTTGTGGTTGTCCTTGGAATTAGTGGTGATTTTGTTTTTGTAGCTAGCTTTGGAGGATCTTATAAGGGATCTCAGCTTCTTACTGAGGCTGACCAGGGAACTCCTCCACTCATGGGATTTTACTCTCTTTTGCAACAGTTTCTTCCTAGAGTGCTAATGAGGAGCTCTGTTTGACATAGATAGGTAGTCTGTTCCAGAGTATGGGAAGTCTCTGGGACAGGAATCTATCCCTCCAGCATGTTCTGTTTATTGTGGTGACAAGGTTAAGGTCCCTAGATCGTGTAGCTCGGAGGGATTGGGATTTATTTAAGTGGAGCATGTCCAACAGCTCTGGGTTTGACATAGCTTTGTATGTTAGGCAGAGATCACCCCTGAGCAGGCGATATGTGATGGAGTAAAGCTGTAGTTTTTTGAGATGGTCTGCAAAGGGCATCTGTTTGAGGCCAGTAATCCTCTTTGTGAGGTATTTCTGTGGTCTTTCCAGTTGTTGTAGATGTCTTGTGAGGTACATACCAAAAGGGGTGTTTTACTCTATAATGGGTCTAATAAGTGATGAGTAGAGGGGAACAATGACCTCTTTTTTTCTGGATGAGAATCCTTTTGTGATTAGATGAGCCATGTAGAAGGACTTCCTGACCACTGTGGCGATGTGATTATCAAAGGAGAGACTACTGTCCACCTGTGTCCCAAGTTCTCTTATCACATTTTTGGCATTAAGTAGACTACCAGCTATGTGGTAGTTCATGGGTACAGGGGATGACAATACACTTTTTGGCATTGAGCTTCAGGCCATGGCTTTGACACCAGGTATCTGTCTCAGTGAGGCCCTTTTGTAGTTTGCTCACATCATTAGGAATTTCGATTATGGCTCCTAGTTTGCAGTCATCTGCAAACTTTGTTAGCCAAAGACCTTCTGTGTTGGCCTTCACTTCAGAGAAGTAGATACCAAACAGGAGAGGACCCAGGACTGAACCCTGTGGTACTCCACTTGTCACTGGTCTGATGTCGGATTTGGAATCTGCTACTTTCACAGTGTGGGTTCTGTCCGTGAGCCAGTTGGCAACCGATCTTGTGACATAGGGATTTATACCTAGTTTAGTGAGCTTATCTATAATTCCAGAGTGGGGGATGGTGTCAAAAGCCTTGGCAAGATCTAGATAAGCTGTGTGAACCATTTTACCCTCATCTATGGCTTTGGTGACTGCTTCAAAGAAGGCAATCAAGTTTAGGAGACATGATCTGCCTTTTACAAATCCAAACTGAATAGGGTCCAGAGTTTGGAGATTACCAATGTCTTTGTTTATGAGTTCCATGATGATACGTTCCATGGCCTTGCAGACCAGGCTCGTCAGGCTAATGGGGCGGTAGTTCCCGGGGTCTGTTGTGGCTCCCCCTTTTTGGAGAGGAATAACTGTCATGGTGCATCATTCAGTGGGTACAAAGCCTGAGGTGAGGCTATGACTGAACATGGTACTTAGGTAGTGTGCCAGTTCATTCTGTAGTTCATGTAGAACGCAGCCTGGATGTTGTCAGGTCCCATGGATGCTGTGTTCTTGGCTTTGGAGAGTGTGTTTTTTACCTGTGCAGCCGTGATTATAGGAACTTTGCATTCTTCCGGTATAGAGATGGGCCCTGTAGGGGATAAGAAGGGGGTACAGTTAGCACTGAACCTATCTGCTAGGATGTTGGCAATATCAGTTGGTTCTGTATATTTAGTGCCATTATGCTGTAACTCAGAGCAGATCTGAGTGTTCCCATTTAGATTCTTGACATAGCTATAGAATGCTTTGTGGTTGTCTTTAGAGTCATGTTTGTGTATAACACACAAAGAGGCTTTGGTATTGATGCAATACACAGAGAATACTGTACACATGGATGTATGTACCTGTGCAAGAAACACATTGTAACCTATGTAATTCCACCAAGCCAGAATAGGCACAACAACACATTGGGAAATAAGCAGTCTGCTAGTTTAATGTCATTGATGATGGTACTGGCAGGGTATATGTCGCCTTCCCCAATGTAGTGCAATCCTCAACTCAGTAAACATAGGTGTACTGGCATGGGTGGCACAGCCCTACCCTTTGTAGGGTGAGAGGTGCTGTAGAACCGCAGATAGTGTGATAGACAACTACTTAACCTGTTAACATGAACTGTACAGTATTACAGCCAGCTAAGCAGGGGGATACACTCAACAGTAACTGCAATGACAGTAGCTGTGTCCACAACAGCCACACCTAGCTATATATACCATCCCCAGTATCGCTGCACACCTATACAGTGGGGAAAAGGGCATTTACACATCTGCC